>NC_056735.1:341563688-341568688 GCF_019279795.1 Protopterus annectens
TTTGTACAAGTCTTAGTCATATGGTACATCACATAACTGAAGGTTAAGTCCAAAAACACCACACATGTAGTAATGAATCAGTACCGTACAGTGTGTGCTGTTTTAGGACTTGGCCTTCAGTTATTTCTCATGTTTTTTCCTAGTTTGGTTCAGTGCTTCAGTGATTATTGTGTATTCTGTACATGTCAAAATGTTGAACCGCATGCAATGCAAGGTAGATACGCAGTGATATAATGCAAAAGAAAACTTTTGCATTTTTCCAGTACCACCAAGTGAAAGGGCACGTGTATATTATACCCATAATTTTACACAGTGTCTGTGAAAGCGAGATATGGTGCATTTTTTCTCAGAAATTCCAAGGTATCTAATTAATGTAATATCCTAACTGGGTAGTACCAAGTACATACTAAGGTCACTGCAAATCTGGTGAAGTTAGTTAGGTTACAGATAGCATGTCACTGCTTATATGTCACAGTAGCACTAGCATAACATACAGAGAGACATCATGTCCTCTGCAGGTACATCATCGTACATTTACACATTGGTCATGCAAACCTAATCTGTATGTTACAAATTATGCTCCATACTTTTCACACACTGAATTCAGGAAGGCCTCTGGCACTATGAAGTTTAAGTGGTTTATCTGAACATTAAAGGGTATAGAGATGGGGCCCAAAAACAGTCAATAGGAAATGGCTGGCAACTGAAAGCAGAAGGTGGCAATTTGGAGGAACTTTTAGAAGAAACATCATTAAGCATATGAGTGCGTTAAGATTCAGTGCTGGGGCCACACCTGATTTTCATATTTGCCAAATGTCATACAGGATTTGAAGGGAAAGATCATCTTGCATGCTTTGCATGCTAAAGACAGCAGGCAGTGGTCACAGATGGTGAAGGTGGCCTCTGTGATGCCTTGAAGGGTGGTTGGATATGTAACAACTGGAGTTTAATGCAAAATGATCTGAAGTTATATAAGCAGGATCGGGGTCTCTTTTGACCATCATGTGTCAATAATTGTCAGAAAACATTTGTGTTTAGCACAACTAATTTTCAATGCAAAATGATCTGAAGTTATATAAACAGGATCGGGGTCTCTTTTGACCATTATGTGACAATGGTTGTCAGAAAACATTTCTGTTTAGCACATCTAATTTTCAAAGGAATATCTTAAAAGGTCTAAAGAGGAAATCACTCCCTTATACTCAGAACTGATCATACCGATTATCAAGTATAATGCCTCATTCAGGTTAGATCTCACTTCTCCTTCTCCTTCTTTCATCTTTTCCCGGTTAGGGGTCACCACAGCGGATCACCTGTCTGCTCATGATTGGCAGTGGAGTTTTACAGTGTCGAGTTGCCAGCCCGCCACCCAACCTTCCACTGAAAGCACGCACATGTACATACACACACACACACACACACACACACCTAGGGCCAATTTAGAGTATCCAGTCCACCTACAGCATGTCTTTGGGATGTGGGAGGAAACCAGAGCACCCAGAGGAAACCCACGCAACCACAGGGAGGACATGCAGACTCCGCAGAGAAGGCACCGCAGCCGAGGATCGAACCAGAGAACCTCTTGCTGTGAGGCAGCAATGCTAACTACTGCACCATCGCGGCTGCCCTCAGGATAGATCTCACTAATGATATCAAACATTTAGAAAGACACCATGGGTTCTTAAGCAAATCGAGCAAATGCCTAAAGTCTCCAAGCTGTCATGAGAAGCTGGAAGCGCTGTCCCTCATTCAGTGTATTGTAAATTTTTGAGGGACGATCTCTGCATTACTTACTTTGCCATTAACCTGGTTGTTCTGGATGTCCTTTATCTTGGCAGTTCTGGTGACTGCATCATTAGTAGAACCTGGGACCTACATCTTTGCTAACAAATAAATAAAACATGGTAAAGGGACAGATTTATAACCCAGCACCTCCCAAACTAAGTAGGATGAATAATTTTACTTTAAACATAACCTATCTGACTGTACTAGTATCCACAATTGTACTCTGAAATTGACTGGTATAGCCATCCTGGAGAAAGGAGGTTGTTGTTTTTCTTCTTTCGGCTTTTCCCGGTTAGGGGTTGCCACAGCGGAACTCCAGTCTGCCAATGATTGGCAGTAGATTTTTACGTTGCCGAGGTGCCAGCTTGACGCCCAACTGTCAATGAAGGTACGTCCATTCACGCAGGTCTTTCGAATGCTACTCGACCATGGGGAGGACTTGCAGACTCCACACATTAGGAGCTCCAGCCGAGAAGGTGCTGCCTGAAAAAGGGCACTTGCTAGGTGGAAATGGTCATGAGACTCAGTGGCTTTGGAATATGTATGAATCTGTTAATTAATTAAGTCTTTTTTTATAAATATGTGTATATATACACACACACACACACACACACACACACACACACACACACACACACACACACACACACATATATAAAAACCACACACACACACACACATATATACATATAGGGTAATTGTTATGAAATCTGCTTTTCACAGATTTCAGGTTTCTTGTCCCACTGCTGATAGCGCCAATATTTTATCTATTTATTCTGATGGGAGTGGGAGTGATCCTTTTCTTGGGAAGAGGAGCAATAGCAGATGCAGCAGGGCCCATGGATAACATGCATTTGTATCTGTTTTAATGTTACTTCTATAAGCATACAATGTACTTTATTGTCATGGTGACAGCACATGTGTGCTACCACATATGCACCCACAAGGATGTTGGACTGCATCAGTCTGTAGTGTGGCCCACCAACCCTCTTTTGAATACAGAAGTACTTGCACTTAAAGTGAAGAATCCTGTTCGTGTCCTATTGACCCCTGAAACATATTTAAGCTACTTTAACTCAAGTTACCAGCATTATTTGTTGGACATCCTAATTCTGTGGTAAAGGGGCAAGATGTTAGTTTGCAGTTGTTTCTTGTACTAAACTTTCCATAGTCAAATGACATAACCGCTAAACTGCTTTTCTGAACTCTCTAAATATCTTTCTGGGAGGACTTTTCAAAGATCTTCCCATTTTGTCTTGTATTTTTCCAGTAAATGTGGTCATGTCAGTGAATAGCTGTTTCTTTGCTGCTGTTCTGCATAGCTGAGATTATACAACTATTGCTGCTTAGAGAATCCTTATGAAATATTACACCAGACAGCATGATGGATATATTCTTGGTTATTCCATTGTGAAGGTGAGTACAGGCTTGGTACTTTCCCTGTAAAGTATTTTACCGTGAGCAGCCCCACCCCCAAACACCACCATAGAGAGCAGCTAGACCTGGCAGATTTTTGGTGAGGCTGTATAAGCAGGTCACTAGTCCAGCTTTGTTGAGTCTAAGTGTGTAAATCATAATTTTGCACACTTGGATGGAAAGGCAGTTCATCAAGTTGATTGCTTTAACTTCTTACCTCCTAAAATGCAAAAACCCAGAGTTTATTTTATTAGGAAGAGGTTAAGAACTTTACCCCAGAAGAAAACAATTTTCCTCAATCTGAAAATTCATTTAACAAATTAATCTAATAGTGTTTCATTTTGTCTCTCTCTCTGAGTAACTTTTATTTCTTAGTATTCAGAAAGTTGGTAGGGCTTTTGTAAGTGCTGCGATTAACATTTTAACTCACTGTCATTTTGCCGCAGAACATGTAAGTTTCAATACCTGAACAGAGAAGCGCTGCTGTAGTGTGTACAATGGTAGAGGGGAAAAAATCTTTGGGCTTACAGTAGCATTTACTACTGGGGAAATACAGCAGCAGTCTTGCAGTTTAGTGAATGCCTTTTGTTTAGGTAAATATGTTTACCAGACCAAGTAAGAATTAAAAAAAAAAGTTAATGAAACAGTTGGGGTGTGATACACTCTTCCTAAACATATTCTAAAATTTGAGTTTTGAAATTGGTTTCATTCTTCACCAAGCTGTTTATGTATTTTCCTGTCATTAACATTAAAGCTCTCTTTCTGCATCTTTATAAGAAAAGTGGGTCACTCATGTGAGCTACAATGTGTGCATAGATTATTGTCAGGAGATACAGAAATGAAAAGGTCCACGAGCAACATGACTCATTTAGGTTACAGGTATAGTTTTAAAAGTAGACAATGTGCTTATAGATATGTAATTCGATGCAGCCACGGAACACTGTGCATATTGTTTACTGAATTACAGCTGATTAGAAGTTCATAGAAAGAGACTTGAAACAAGAAATGGAGACATACGTGAAATGAGGTTGGCATGGAAATTAAACTAATTTATCACCTGATTTTAGCAGAATTCTGTAATTTACAGAGAAGTTTCCTGTTTTAGTATGCTTCCATTTCCTGGTAAAAATGAAATTACAAAACATGCAAGTTTAGAGGCATACAGAAATTACAGTAATTTGTTTGCACCACGGTACTTGAATTTAAATCTGAGTCTAGGTGAAAATGTACTCGAGCTGTTGCTGTTCTTTATACATAGAAAGCAGACCCACCTTATTGAGACTTTCTTTGATTTGATGCACTGTGCTATATTTAGTTTTCTTTGCATAGATTGTAGGGTATAAAGAGGCATTTCACAGGAAATGGCACTTTTTACTGTAATTAAAAAATGATAAAGTATGATAAAATTGAAGTGTATATAAGAATGTGATACAGTATTCGCTGCACTTTGAAAATAATTCTGATACAGAGCACACTGGATGTGCAGTGTGACTGCAGCATGTGATGAAGATTATGCTGCATTTCACCACCTGATGGTGAGTATATTCCCCCCACCTTCACCCCCATCACCTTGCTGTGGGCATTGCTACAGTTTGCTACTCTTATCCATTATGATTCATTCACTCCTGATTTTAAACAAGATGGTGGTCATGAGTAGTAAAAGGGATGCATATGTGTCATGCATACGAGATACTCAGTAGTGCAGATTCCATACCACTTCACTGGGAATGTAAAAAGCCTAATTTATTATTGGTGTCATGGCTAGCTGGCAAGTAATTTAGTCCGATCAATACATGCAG
>NC_056735.1:341878688-342158374 GCF_019279795.1 Protopterus annectens
CCAACCTGGTTTACTTGCTATTAAGATGATAAACGAGGTGTTCTTCACCACCCACATCCTTTTTATTAGCATCTGGATAGACAAGAAAAGGATTAACAAACTCAGAAGCAACTAATTTTGGATCTGAACAAAAAAAGATGTTTTTCAGTCATTTAGAAGCCAGCCCAAAACTAATGAAGTGGCATTGGCAAATGCTTCTCACCCTCTGAAGCAAAAGAAAAGCCAGCATTGTCTACCCTTGAAGCTCTTTTTCATTTATCTCCATGACCTCATCCATTCTGGGCATTGGGTAAGTGTTAAATTTGGATATTTCATTCAGTTTCCAGAAATTATTACAAATTATACAATGACCTCCCCCCCATTAATATTCCAAAACGTGCTCGCTGATTGGTCAGCATGCATGTTGTAAATCAGACTTCTACTAATGGAAAAAGGTCCGGTTGCCCAGACGTTTTCCATTAGTATAAGTCTTTTTTACAGCAACAGAGAACGCAAGATCTCTGTTGCTTTTTAGACACTGTCTCGCTATGTTAAAGGAGTTTAACATAGCGAGACAGCTTTAAAAAAAGTAACGGAGATCTTTCTTTCTCCATTGCGTTTTTTAAAGCTGTCTCGCTGTGTTGAACTCCTTTAACATAGCGAGACACTTTGTAAAAAGCAACGGAGATCTTGCTTTCTTTGTTGCTTCCACCCACAGCTCTGATGTACTGCATAAGCATGCGCATGCGCAGTACATCAGAACTGCTGCAGAATACCAGACAGCTGCGGAAGGGCAGCAAGGAGGCATTATAAAATGCCATTATTTAAGAAAAGTAAGTATTTTTTTTCTTAAATAATGTCATTGTATAATAGCAATAACTCACTTCTGGGTGTGGGTAATGCTGGATTTACCCACGGTTGTCTTTGTTTGGCCACTCGGGCTTCGCCTTTGTGACCAAACTGCACCAACCGTGGGTAAATCCAGCATTACCCACACCCAGGCTTAGGTTATTGCTATAGTACTATGCAGCCTTCATGCTTAGGAAAAAACAGTCAAACTGTTTTATTTACTTTGTGAATAATCAGTAAGTCCTAGTTAAAGCATCTTTCTCCATTTTTTTCACTTGTTGCTTTTCTTTGGAACTTGGCAACTTATATGCTATTAGGTTTACCTTCCCCCAGCACAGTTTCAGTATGATGCAGAACTAAATATGTTCCATAAAATAGCTCAGAAGATGTCTCTGATTCTCAGTATGAACTGTTTTATGTCTTATCTCTGAGCATTAGATAGTGTCTTGTCCATTTGAAGAGCATGGATAGAATTCCCTGGTAGCATAATGTTCTTTTTTTGTTTTTTGCCTTCATACCTGCTGATCATAATGCCTCCTCAATCTGATTAGAGCTCATTTTTCAGTGCCATGCAGGAGGGCTATCATTCAGGCAGCTATGAGGGTTGCTTGTGTCTTTGCTGGTATCCTGGTAGTGAGGATTTTTTATTTTATGGCTTAATCCCTCCTCCCTTGACCATGGAGACATGAAACCTGCATCACATAGGGAGCCATTACATCTTCTAGAACAAGCATGCACTCCTGTATACCTGCTGATGAAGGCTGGCACCATCTGATGGTTTAGTGAGCTACATGCATGCCCCCAGTTTGCAGAGCTGCTAAAGCCCACGGCTGGCTCTGCCCTCTCTCTTCCCCCAGGATGGGCAAGCTCATCCTTCCTGCCAGCTACATCAAGTGTGTGAGCCACTGACTGAATGGGTCACCTGGTCAGTTGTCAGGGGTTTATCCCTGTATATCACTGGACTGCTTCCATGGTAGCATACTATTGTTATGTTTCTATCTCAACTCTCAGGATAACTACAGGAGCTTCAGCTTCCCTCCATGGTTTTAACACATTTATGTGGTATAACTGTTCAAGTCTTTTCTTGGCAGTTCATCTTATATTGTAGTTCACTTTGTTTATTTTTTGTATTATTTCAAAGTGTCCTTGCCATCATGCTAGGAATTTATTCTCCGCAGAGGAGATTAACATTAACACTTTGTTCTGTGTTTTAAGCTCCATGTGTCTGACATTTCTTCTTTTGCACTCTGTTGCATTTCTTGTGCCCTTTGCATATGTTCCTTACTGAGTGGCATAGCCTGCCGTACAAATTTTGTAAGGTGTGTTCTTACACTTTTAAATGGGGGGTTTCTCATACTCCCAGGTCTCCATAGCTATGCACAGCAAATATTGAGGATGTCTCCCGTGTAAGAACTCAAAAGGAGTAAATTCTGTTGAAACTTGAGATCCTCATTCTTCCCATCTGTTTCTATGGCTAGCTTTTCATACACTTCATTATTTCATTAAATTGCTCCATTAACTCATGTGAGGATGGAATCCTGAAGTTCTTAATGGTTTTACTTTAAAACAGTGGCAATGCTGGTACATAAATGGGGTTATCTGGTCTGTAATTCTTTTGGTATCCATACTCTGGAAAAAAATCACTGGCTCTTTGGTTATTAATGGCTTTTCACAATGACACTACTTCAGGAACCTTTATAGAGTAGTCTGAAATCACCTAATGTAATAGTAATCATTACTAGATTTTATTAATGGGCCTATAAGATTCATATCTATTTGCATGAATGGGACATCAGTAACTGGTATATGTATCAGTGGCCTTCTGAATCCAAGATGAGATGAAGTTTTTATTCACATTGTGGACATGCTAAACAAAAGCTCTCAACATCTTTCAATACACTGAGCCAATTAAAATCTGTTTAAAAATTTAACTTTGGTTTTATCTATCCCTAAGTCCCCCCCCCCCCACCTACCCTATATATGAATATGTGCCAGTTTCATCACAAGTGTTCTGAAAGGTTTTGGAACCTATAGCTGGTGCAGTAGATCATCTCAATTTCTATTTAACTCGTAAAGTAAGTCATTTTCAACTTAAACTACTGGTATGGGATGGGGCCACTCAGTTTATCAGTTGCCACTTATATGCTGAATATACTTTCCTTGATACTGTTTAATGTATCATTTTCCAGTTGTATTTTTTCAACATTCTTATTGCATATTTGCCAAGTCTGGAACACTATTATCAGTACTTTGATGTGAAGTGGAGGGTATAGCTTCTTCACGTAAGAACACAGGTATAGGTCTTTCTTCAATTATTTCTTCACCTACAAAAGACAACATCTAACAGCGATTTTTGTCTGTTTTTTGAAAATTTCTCAACTTTTATCCCAGTAACTTCTGTTTCTAAGTCCATGTTCCCGATCAGAAACTTTATGTTGTAAATTTAATATCAAGTAATCAATCAGTGTTGGAATAGATTCTTTACCAGTTATAGACATTAAATCTATTTTATTAATGAGATGTTCTCTAAGATAATTATTTTGGTGGAAGTATTATTGATTGGTATTAAGCTATAAAATCTTGGGAATATTATCATTTTAATAATTGTCCTTTTGTACAAATGTTCCAATTAGACTTTACAATGCAACCGGTAGCTGCGCACTCATTAAGGTACAGATATCCCAACTTACTGAATCAAATGCTGAACTTATAAGTGTTAAATTAAGTGTTAAATCTTTCTTTTTCCTATTTTGCAAAATCTATTCTTGTTAAAGTTCTTCTTATATTATCAAAAGTATTTCTATTTACAATGAAGCCTGTTCGATCTATATCTATAATGCCGTGGGAATGAATGTCTTCAATCTATCAGCAAAGATATTCATAAAACATTTTATAATCAACATTAAGTAAATGAGACAACATCTAGTTGGACATCTAGTTGGACTTTATTAGGTTTTAAAAAAAATGTAAATAAATGCCAAGATGGGGTTATTAACTCAGTTTGGCCAAAAAAAAAACTCTATGTATTAATGAATATGTTTTTTTAGAAAGTTTTTATATATCTCTGGTATATACCATCACACCGGTGCTTTTGTTTGATTTAAGCTATTTATTTGTTTATCCAATAGTTTAGTTTAATCTTATTGCTTTTTATTCATATTTGTGGTTATAAACTCATTTATTTTATCTTTAGGTTCCATGTTAATATTATTATGGTTAATTTTAGAAAGATGATTTCTAAATTCATCTAGTATTTCTGGTATATAGAAACATTCTCTTTTTTTATAAGATTTCTTTATGGTGGTGTTTTTTTATCCCTTTTTGTTTTATTTTAAGTCTATGTAAGTATTTGGGGGGCTTTGAAATAAGACAAAACTTGTATTTCTTTCAAAGTTTTTTTAATCTTGAGTTAAAATTTCTGTATTTCTCATTTAGTTTATTTATTTCTTCAATAACTTTTATCCATAATATTTCTTTATTATTATGTTTATAAGAGTCTAATTCATTATGAGTATTGAAATTCAAAATTCAAAAATTATGATCAGATATAGGACATGAAATGATTTTGGATTAATTAAATCTGTTACCATCTGGTTAGAAAATATCAGCACCTAATAAGCTTTTGAATAAGTTTTGTATCTGTTAGAAAAAAAGGTGCATGGTAATGATTTTGAATCTATCTGATGGTTAATATCATTCAAAATGATAAATTAAGCAAAAACTTTTAAAATGTTTTGTATTAGATGGTAATATCTCCTATAGAGAATGATATGATCTTAAGATGATGTGTTTCACTGTATTCACCAATTCCATATCCAATATATACATTAATTAAAGTAAGTCTCTTCATTAATTTGTATTGTGTAAATCCAAACAAAACATTCCTTCCTCATCAAGGATAAGACTTTTAATGTTTAGGAATGGGCATTTATATTCCATATTCCATAAACTCCTCTTTTTTTTCTGAGTGTGCTCTGAACTAACCAACTGTATATTTTGTTTGTATAGTTTTATCAAATTCTTTTTCAAGAGAAATCTTATGATCAAAATAACAAATAACAAGATATAAAGTACATCTCCTCCTCCTTTAGGTGGTGTTTTAAATATAGCTGTATTTATTGAATCTCTATGGGATTTATTTTAGGATATCAATTTTTGTTTGTAGTGACAATGAATGTACAAAATATATTGTGGCTGTCAAAACTATATACAAATAACAATGAACAAGTGAAAATAATGTAAGGATTAAACCTTGCATCCAGCCTGCCAACTTAGAGTAGTATTTACCACTCAAGTTAACCCCCCCTAAGCAGCAGTACGTCAGCTACCACCTTATCAATTTAATACTAGTTATATTTAACTGAAGTTAACAGTTTTCAATTCAATTATCTAGCAAGACAAGACTACACATTTGGTAAAGCAGCATCATATAAACTAAAACCTTTTTAAAACTGTTCATACTACTATATACATCCATGTAATATAAAACACTTGTATGCAAATAGCATTCAAATAATCTTGATGTTAGAAATCAAGAGGAGAGAAAAATAAGTTCTAACATTCATTTAAATCAAAACTTTGGCTAATATGATTCAGACATTACATATATTAGGATGCATCTATTTTCTGTCATGTAAATACAGTTAACAACTTCCAAAAACCTTGAATTGCTTGTATATGAGCATTTACTCAAACTCATTATTGCCAATAGAATAAAATATTGTATTCATAGAAATTGTTATAAATCATACTTCATAGTTAAGCAGATTCTCAGAAACATTTATATACATATCTACATACACACACATACACACACACACACACACACACATATATATATATATATACATACACACATACACACACACACACATATATATATATATATATATATATATATATATATATATATATATATACACATGCATATACACATGCATACACACACACATACACACACGCACAAACACACACACACACACACACACACAAATACACACACACACACATACACATATATATATCTGATCTCACTGAGTTGTATCTTTACTGAGCACCATCTTACATTGCTGTCCCTTCAATAAATCTGTCTGCTTTATACAAAATAATGCACAGCAAACACATTTTAGTAACCAGATTTTACAAACATGCTATACTACTGCTTTAAAATATATCACATGACAATTTCTTCCAGTATAGAGTTATAAAATTATTTATGCTTGTCAATCAGATTAATTAAATGAGTTATAGTAATGTATATGTTTGGGACATAGGTTTTTAACACATATTATTAATCTGCTATTCCTGTATCTGTGATGTGTCAGTGTGATATCTAGGTCAAAGGTGAGACCAGCTGCTTTCAGCTTCTCTGTGAGAATTCTGAGAGTTGAAGCTTTTGAAGTAGCTCATGGACACTGTGCATGAGACAGCCCACATCCCAGATTGTCTCTCTTAACATTTTGGAAACTTATTAAAACTAGTGACAAACATTCATTTAGCAGTGTAAATGCATCTAAACATGACAAAACCTTCACAATGCATTCTACAGGTTATTACAGACTCTATGTAAGTGAAATCAAGCCCAAAATTATTAATAAGTAACAAAACTCAACATTTTTGTCCCAACTCAACTCCTATGTGAATCTTATTATTTACTGTGTCTATATGATCAAAGTATTTCTATATATTAATAAAGAAAGGAAAAAGAGAGTAGAAAGTAAAGGGTGTAAGGCAGAAATAAAAAATGTAAGAGAAAGCTATAAGAAGTATATACAATAGAATATTACTTACTGTTTATATTAATAGAGTTAAAAATAAAACATATTATTTACTATTATTTAGTTCTAATTATTATTAGTTAAAGCATG
Source organism: Protopterus annectens (assembly GCF_019279795.1). Lineage (NCBI taxonomy): Eukaryota > Metazoa > Chordata > Ceratodontiformes > Protopteridae > Protopterus > Protopterus annectens. Next base: position 341,885,384 of record NC_056735.1, read on the forward strand.
ACAGATTATTTACAAACAAGCATAAGCAGTGTAATCAAGAAAGTAAAATTAGGTAGTGTCATTCTTGTATCTGTGATGTGTCAGTGTGATATCTAGGTCAAAGGTGAGACTAGCTGCTTTCAGCTTCTCTGTGAGAATTCTGAGAGTTGAAGCTTTTGAAGTAGCTCATGGACACTGTGCATGAGACAGCCCACATCCCAGATTGTCTCTCTTAACATTTTGGCAGGAAACTTATTAAAAACTAGTGACAAACATTCATTTAGCAGTGTAAATGCATCTAAACATGACAAAACCTTCACAATGCATTCTACAGGTTATTATAGACTCTATGTAAGTGAAATCAAGCCCAAAATTATTAATAAGTAACAAAACTCAACATTTTTGTCCCAACTCAACTCCTATGCAAATCTTATTATTTACTGTGTCTATATGATCAAAAGCATTTCTATATATTAATAAAGAAAAGAAAAGAGAGTAGAAAGTAAAAGGGTGTAAGGCAGAAATAAAAAAAATGTAAGAGAAAGCTATAAGAAGTATATACAATAGAATGTTACTTACTGTTTATATTAATAGAATTAAAAATAAAACATATTATTTACTATTATTTAGTTCTAATTATTATTGGTTAAAGCATGACAGATTATTTACAAACAAGCATAAGCAGTGTAATCAAGAAAGTATAATTAGGAATAGCATTTGAAGAACATATAAACTTTTAAAGGAGAAAATGTATCAAATTACTGACCTTATTTTTCCTCTTCAGAAGGAGAAACAAGTTAAATCACAGCTTGCCATTAAATCTCCAGATATTTTGACTAGTTATGAAACAAAACATTTCTTTGCACACAGAGAATAACTTTGATTAAATCTTTTCAAAATATTTGTTGCTTCTTGGAAATGCAGGAACTATATTTAAAAGATTAATAATAAAATAAAATGATGAGAGAGAAAAAAAAACATAGTACAAATCATTTGTTTTTTAGTAACTTCTTCTTCTATGAAGTCTTCCACGAAGTTTCAGTTGCCAGTCTCTTTAACGAAGGACCAGCCCATTCCATTTCTTCTATTTTTTCCAAAATCTTATTTTTTTGATAAACAGTAAAGCAGAGTCTAAGTCATCGAAAATTTTAGGACCATCAGGAAGGAAGATTTTAAGCTTGGCAGGAAACAGAAGGTATGTTTTAAACTGTGCTTTTTAAGCTTCCTTATTAGTGGCAGAAAAACTTTTCTTTTAGCTAATACCATGGAAGAATAGTCATTGTCAAAATGCACAGTTGTTTCATTAATCTTAACAGGAGCTTTAGCCCAAGCAGATTTAAGAACCATCTCTTTATCAAAAGATGATAGAAATCTAACTATAACTGATCTAGGATAGTTTTTGTTAGAGTTAGTATTAGCTATAGATCTATGTGCTCTTTTGATACCAAAAGAGAATGCTTCTGGTAAATCTAAAGTTTTAGGGAGCCATGTTGTTAAAAAAGAAGTAATATTGTTACCTTCAATATTTTCTGGCAGTCCAAAAATCCTAATGTTATTGCGCCTAGATCTATTTTCCAGGTCATCCAGCTTTGTTTGTAAATGTGTATTTTGTTTCAGCAGAAACTCAATGTTATTTCCTCTTCTTGTATTCTATTTTCCATGTCCTTCACAGCTTCTTCTATGCCTGTCATCTGGATCTTCTGTTGTTGCAGGTCCATATGTAACAAGTCTATTTGTTTTGTAGTTTTTTCTATGAAAGTGTCTATTTTAGTATCCATTTTATCCATCTTAGCAGTAAGTTGCTGGACTATAATTATCAGAGACTGAAGTTCTTTCTTGATGCTGGAGTCTTGAGAATTTGTCTTAATGGAACTCATTTCAGACTGATAAACTGACAGGAAAATTTCCAAAGTAATTTCTGACAGGAATATTATTAAGATTTCCTTTCTTTTTTAGATATAGTTCAAGAACTATATAAAACAAACATATTTAGAAAGAAAATTACTTCAAAAATTAATTTTTTAAGTAATTAATTCCTGTCAATGTAATGAAATTGGTGGAGCTGAAGAAATCTGCTGCTATCCTGTGTTCATCCTTGGCCACGCCCCCCGAGAGTCCTGTTTCTGACTAGTTCTGTATTTTAACAGTACAAACCCATTACTCTTCAGTTTCCCTTTCTTCTTTTAGGCATTTTATCATTATGATATTATTCACTAGTTTAGTAGCTGGAATCTTTTTACCAGAGCCCCAAATCATGCACAATAAGTTATTCCCTTTCAATTTCTGTACTTTATTTCACTAACTTGACAACCGGATTTTCTAGTAACATTCAGAAATATATTTCATGTAACACACAGGTTCTTCTCTCCTTTCCAGAAAAAAACAAGATTGTAATTCTGCACCTCTCTCTCTTTCATTATCAGGTGTGTGTTTTATTAGTGTATAAGACTGTTCTTACTGTCCACATTCTTAAGTGTACATTCATAACTATGTGTTATTGGTAGTGAGTCTGGCTTTCCTGCTACACTCCCCTCAGTTGGGAAAGTATTTTTTAAACATATTATTATATTACCACATTCTAATTTGCAACAAGAGTTCATGCACATTAATAGGAAGCAAGCCATAATAAAAGTTTCCATTATTATTGATAAGCAGTGCATAATTTTGTTTTCTTTTTAACAATACTTATACATCCCAACATTATATAAATTGCTCATTTCCTGGTTTCCCTTAAAACACACACTCCTCCTCCTCAGTATTATTCTGCATATAATGTTTATGCTTGCTCTCTCTCTCTCTCTCTCTATATATATATATATATATATATATATATATATAAAAATGTGTGAGTGTATTCACACAAACATTTGTTTATGAAATTTGCTATTTCACTTTTTCTAAAGAGCCCACCTCCATTTTTAATGTAATTTACAATATTCAAAACTTCCATTTTCTACCGATTGTTATCTTTTTCGCAGTCAATAGCATTAAGTATAGTAAGGCGTTACTATGTCCAGGCAATTCAGAGCGTACATCCCATCTAAAAAGAATGATTTACTTGGGTACTACCATTTATTCCACTAACATGTCTACATTTCTGTCAAAGTACTTTGCAGGGAAATGTTACTGAACTGAGAAGTAAAGCCATAGGAGACAGTACTTTACCCAAATGTCAGAATTTCTACGTGTGTTACAGGACACTGTTTTCTTCTCTATGGCTGCAGATTGTTTCCATCTTTCTCTTGTTATAGATCATTTAGTGGTATGGTTTTGGAGTAGCCACCACAGGTACTATCAAATGTTTCTGTTCCTGGAAGCTGAAGAAATTGTTATGGATAGTTTCATTCTTTCTTGAAAGTTCATCATGGACTGCATAATTCTCATATTATTCTGCACCATACGTTTTACAAAATTTGCCATTTTGGTAAACCAAGGTGTGACAGTTAATTGACATAAAAAATCTTTTTTCTCAGTTGGAGAAATTACTAACAAACGTAGAGCATTTGCAGTTTGTGAGGCAAGAACAAAATGATATGATTCGTATTCTCCATCAGAGTAGTATGTAACTAATACATTGGATATTGAATTTCAAGTCCAGTGCACTTTATTCACAGTGAAGCAAAAAGGTAAAAATAAAAACAGGATTATTTCTGCAAACAAAAAAGTCTTAAAACAAATGTTTGCACTTCTGGCTTCACATCTACCAAGGGTTCCATCTTAAGCAAAATCCAGGTGTCATCGTATTGTTCAAATTGTCTTCCAATAAACTCTCCAGCTGGCAACTTCCAAGTGTCTCTTACCTTGGCCTCAATATTTCTTCTCAAAGTGGCAAATGTCTCTTCCAGTTGCCTTTCTGCCTAGCAATCTCCAAGAGTCTTAACTCATGGCAGTTGTACTGCTAATATTTCCTCTACAATATGATGAAAATGTCAGTCTCATGTTGTTCTAAGCTCTTCTCATAAATGAACTTCTGCAAGTGTCCCAACTCAGTCTCTGTTGCTGCTCATGCTACTGCATACAATACTATTATATTGTTTAGGGTGTAGACAGCAGCTCCATATGAAACAGTATTAGCCAGCTCCATGATGTATCAGAATAAAGCCCGGAGTATGATGCAGATGACTCAAGTGCATGTAGGAACTGGCCAAGGAGGAAAGGGTGAGAGGCCATTGCCTGCTGTGACCCATCCCGGAGGAAGGAAGATGAGACCACTAGGTGTTTGCCTAATGAAATTTGAGCATCTGCCCTATTTCGCTGAGTGGAATTTGCTGTGTGGAGGTGCATTTCCCCTCAGTAGACAATAACTATATGGAGTTCAAATTAGCTTTCAAGGAGGGAGAGGGTTGCTCCTAGAGAGAGAGGATAGGCCATTCCCCAAGACCAGCAGGCTGTTTTGCTTCTTGCTGAGGATTGTAGGGTCGCTCAAGATTCCTAAGCAGCAAAGACATGGCATGGGTCAAAGGGCTCTTATCTAGCTCAGGAACGCCCAGCTTCATCACCACATAACAAAAGGGCCAATTGTGTGAAAGTAGAAGCGCCATCAGGCAGAACTCTGGGGGGAAGCAAAAAAAAATCAGTATTTTCACAACAAAAGCAACTTGTGCATTACAAAAAAATATTTTATAAGAAAGCATTTTAACATCCATTCACTTTGACATGCCCACAGATTTTATATGCATATAGATGTTGATGTGTGTGAGTATATAAATATGTAACTCTCTCTCTCTCTCTCTCTCTATATATATATATATATATATATATATATATATATCAATCATATTGTGCCCCAGTGGTTCACATCTGCAGCCTCTGGACATTCAAGAAGGAGGATTCCACATATCTGCCCCAACTGGTGGAAACCATGCCACCTGCATATACAAAGAAGGAGTGGACATAAATGTTTCAAAGGCATTTGCCTTAGGAGTAGGAGAGGGATATGAGTACTAGGTTGAGATTCTCTTTGCCATCACCAAGCAAAGAACCAGTAATAGAAGTTACACTTTGTAAATGAATTTAGGTAAACAGTCACTTTAAGTAACTACATGAGAAATGGTGGTAGAATAGCAAATAATGTTGAATGTGATAGTTATACAGAATAATCTAAAGGATGCTTAACAAAAGAAGTGCATAGTAAAATGCTGAAATGTTTCTTCTGCGTACTGATAGTACTAAGCTATTGAATGAAATGCATTTGGAAAATGTTCTGGTATGAAGTATGTGCTCAAGTGATTTACTCAGGAAATTGCTGAAGCTGGATATCTGAAATTAGTGAGTATTGTAAAGTTGTGTTGAATTCTCAAATGGCAGAAAATAATTTGCAGCAATTCAAATGTAGAAGTAAAACCATTGCACTCTGAAATATTGTGATTTTAAATTACTTTTAACTTAGGGAAAGCTGTTGGAAATTCCCTAGATGCAAGTATTGGTAGTATATGCAAAGAGTGGAAAAGCTATGTGCTTAACTCATTCAAGCCTAAAATGCCCTTTTGTATTCTTCCAGTTAACACCCATAGTGCCTTATGGCATCCAGATATTTTTGGGTCTGTCTTCCTTAAAGTAAATCACAAATTAATAATATTTAGTATTAAAAAGTGCAAAGTGTAATTAACAAAAAGATTAATAATCTGGTATGTTCTGCAGTGGAGAAATTAACCAGTAATTTCCACATTTCATATTTGCATTTATATTTTCATGATTGAGAAGCCTACATGTGATGGAGGGGTATAGTGTGAAATGCCCTGGTGGGAGATAGAAAAGTACATTGGAGATATTGGTAGTTATTTGCTAGTTGTTGTTGTGTTTTTCGGCTTTTCCCGGTTAGGGGTCGCCACAGCGGAACTCTGGTCCGCTAATGATTGGCAGTAGATTTTTACATGCTAAGTTGCCGGCCCTGACGCACAGCCTTCAATGAAGGTACACCCATTCATGCATGTCTCCACACAGAAGACGCCCTAGCTGAGAATCGAACAGGACAACATCTTACTGTGAGGCGACAATGCTACTGCAGCACCACCACTACAAGATACTTAAATATGCATTTAATATTTCTAACTGGTTGACTTTCAAATTTTTGCATGATATCAGATGAAACCTTAGATGATGTTGAAGAGCACTGTGACTGCTATATGTACTCCAAGTTGCACATCTTGAGAGGTTTTCGGTGTTTTTCGTGTTGTTAATTATACAAATATACACAATTCTTCATATTTCTGTAAATATCTCAGTAAGCATGCACAATTTTGCTGTTTTGTGAAAGCTTCTGTCTAACTAACCAAAGTTAAGTTGACAAAATATGTATATGTAGTACAGTTTCCAAGATATGACAGTTTGTGAAACTGTAGAAGTAAATACCATTCTGGGTTTATATACATAATATAGTAATGATATAAAGACTATGACTCTACTGACTATTATCAATGGAAAGAAGAGTTGTTACTGACAGCATTTCTGTTTGTACTATTTTAATGGCCTTTATTTTTCACAAAATATTTACATTTCTTTGTATTATGCTTTTTTAAGTGGATCTCCCAGAAAATGCTTTGGATTGTAAGGGTGTGTAGACTGCTAGATGTATGACATTCCACATCACATAAGTGTTAATGAGTTAAGCAATAACTGATGTACAGAACATTGGGGGGAACTTTGTGACAATATGAAGTCTGTGTTCAGAAACAATGGTGTACTGTGGAAAATTTGAACTGTCTTTCTAAGGAAATAAGTCATGCAATTCTGAAGCATCTGTTTTAAACAACAACCTAAAATGGGTGAAGTTTTTAATGAAACTGGAGGTTCAAAAGTATGGATGCCCAAACATAAACCCAGTAATAGTTCTGTAGTGTGCTGTTTATCCTGTGATTAACAAGGAAAGTTTGCCATAGAATGCTTTTACTTTTAAATGAACCATCTGCTGGAAAAAGAAAATCCAAGCCAGTGGGAGCCCTTGCAATGAAAAAGAAAAAAATGAGAAACTTGAAAGCAAAGATGATAGCTTTATAGCATGTAGAGGGGAATCTTAATTTTTTGTGGGCTAATTGGTTATGGTATGGTGCAACAGTAAACAGAAAAATATACTGCCTACAGGAACCATACACACTTTTTGCATTTGTGAAATACTCTGTGATTAAAAAAATTGAAAATCAGTGCCTTTCAACGAGAACTGTATTGCTGTTGAAATACATTGTTTGGTAGACACTGTATTCAGCTGGATACTGCATGTATACAAGACAAAGAAAAAATGTGTAGTGAATAAAAATCACTCACAAATTGTAAACCTTTCTACAGCAATGACTCTTACTAAATGTATTCTGGACTTGCTGTTTCTTACTGAAAAACAGAGACATAGCTTGTTCAGCTAGTGCCCTGTGCCATCTCACAGACACCACCCCCACAACTCTTCAAGTGAAGAGCAAATAAGTAAATATATATAAATATATATATATATATATATATATATATATATATGGCCAGATACAAGCCCCCTCCCTTCTGCCCCAGCTCTTCAATGGAAGAGTGAGTCTGTCATCAGATAACTGGGGCCCCTGAAATGCAGGAGCCAATCAGGTCCCATTTCTGCACTCCAACTCTGACCCTCCTCCTTCCTCACATATTTATTAACTAAAAATATATATATTTTTAATTAAATTGTAGCAACCTGCTTGCTACATTTACAGTGTATATCCCAAACAGAGTGCTACAATGCTCAGGTTTTAGTTAAAAAAAAAATATATATATATATATATATATATATATATTTTTTTTTTACTTTAAACTATAGCAAATTGTTTGCTACAGTTTATACTCTACACTGAGAGCACTACAGCACTCAGTTTTAGTTAAAAAATAAGACTTGTTTTAAACTGTAGCAAACTGTTTGCTACGCAGTTGGTATGGTTTAGACCACACAGGGAGTGTTACAGCACTCAGGTTCAACTGCAAATGCAATACTGGCTTTTAAAAGCTGATATGCATTAATGACCAATTGGGATCAGCAGTACGCACCCCCTAACACTTTGCACCTGGGACAGTTTTCCTTCGCCCCACGCTAGCTACACATCTGGTGAAATGTAATAAGATATACAAGCCTAACAGAATGAAAAGAATGAATAAAAAGCTAGTCTTATATACCTAGAAAAAGTATGCCTTGTGTCCACGTGGGGACTTTATCCAGCACTACAAGTATATTTCCATGACAGTTAAAGGACAGCCTGGAAAAGAAAAATCTCTGTTGATCTTATATTAAAACTTGTAACAAAAATGTGTTTGTCAAAACTGATTTACCAAAACTCGGTAGCATTTTGAGAAACTGAGGATTGTGTAAGGTGTTACTTCTAAAAAGTTAAACCCCTGTGACATGGAAAAGGATGTTTACTAATGCATAACACCAGAAGGAAAACTGTATGCAAACATTGTGAAACCCCCTATATAACCGAAATGGTGGTGCAGTAGTGCTCAAAAAAACACAAGTAAATCCAGAAAAAAAGCACTACAGTTGCGAGTCCACAAACCAGTTTATAGTGCTAAATTTTACTTGTGTTTTACGTTAGCGCTAAATTTTACTTGTGTTTTACATTTGGAGCACTAAATTTTACTTGTGTTTTACATTTGTAGCACTAAATTTTACTTGTGTTTTACATTTGGAATAAACTGGTTTGTGGACTCACAACTGTAGTACTTTTTTCTGGATTTAATTGTGAAACCCCCTGCTAGCAGCTTTAAGGTAAGTTTGTGTTTTGTGGTTTACTTGAATGGTCGAGATTTCAAATGTCGATCATATGGTCTCGGCCATATGAAAGTTGACATTATGAAATTTCGGCCATATCAAGTAGACCCGTATATATATATATATATATATATATATATATATATATATATATATATATATATAGACACACACAGGAAACATTTGGCATTTAGCTTAGGTTTATGAAGTGATATCTTAAACTGGGGAACAATACACAAACCTTAGAAAGTACCCAAGCAGTCATGCATACTGACATACAAGAACAGTGAAATGTTAAGAACACCTTCTAATCATTTTTTCTAAAAGTATAATTAATGTGTTTCTTGTCTGGTTTTTATTTAATTTATGTCTGCATTGTTGTCTATAAGTGGAAGAGTGGGGCTTGCTGTTTCTTTGAATATTTGGACAATGATATAGATTTAAGTCAAAGTCAAAGAAAACGTTGTCATTCAGAACTACACAGCAGTGTAACTGAACAAAATTACAATACTTCATTCTCAATGCAGAAAACAGTTGCACATAGAGAAAAAATAATCATATATCACAGTAGAATTTTAATTAGTAGAAATTTGTAAGTAAAGTAGGACAGCAGTGACCCACACCCATCCCAGAACAGGGGACAAGGAACAATATAAAGGTAATATTGTCAAAGTAAAATTGAAACAATAGCAGCATATTTATGAATAGACTGAATTATTGCAATCAGATGCAGTGTTTTTGTTTGGATAGATGGATATAGGGAATCTCCAAACTCTGGATCCCACACAGTTCAGAGCTGTGGATGAAGGCAAGGTGGTTCATACAGCCTACCTTGATCTGGCCAATGCTTTTGATACCATTCCCCACTCAGGAATCACAGAAAAACTCACTAAGCTAGGCATCAACCCCTATATCACTAGGTGGGTGGCAAACTGACTCACAGATAGAACCCACAGTGTCAAAGTAGCTGACTCCAAGTCAGACTGCCGACTAGTAATGAGTGGAATCCCACAGAGTCGGTCCTGAGTCCACTCCTGTTTGGTATCAACTTCTCTGAAGTCCAGGCCAACATGAAGGGACTCTGGCTGACAAACTTTGCAGACAGTTGCAAGTTGGGAGCTATTATTAACACCCCAAGTGATGTGGACATCCTACAGAATGGCCTCACTGAGACCAACGACTGGTGTCAGAACCATGGCCTTAATCTCAATGCCAAAAAATGTGTCATCATCCCCTTTGGGAAAAACATTGTCCCCATGAATTACCACATTGATGGTAGTCCACTGAACACAGAAGGTGTTATAAGAGATCTGGGAACACAGGTTGACAGCAACCTCTCTTTTGATCACCACATTGCCACTGTGGTCAGAAAGTCCTTCTATGTGGCACATCTCATTACTAAGGGTTTTGCATCTAAGAAGAAAGAGGTCATTGTCTCCCTCTACTCTTCCCTCATTAGGCCAATCGAGTACAATGCCCCATATGGCATGTACCTTACTAGACACCTGCAACAACTAGAGAGGCCACAAAAGTACCTCATAAAGAGGATCCTAAGCCTTAAACACTTTTCCTATTTGGACAGACTCAAAAAAACTCCAACTCTTCTCTGTCTTACTTAGAGGCAATCTCTGCTTGACTTACAAAGCCACGTCTGACCCAGCTCTGTTAGAAATGCTACAACTAAAGAAACCACAATCCCTCCACACCACATGCTCCAGAGACCTCAACCTCATTACCACAATTAACAGAACATGCTGGAGGGACAAGTTCATAACCCAGAGAATGCCCATGCTATGGAACAGACTTCTATACATGTCAAGCAAAGCAACTCGTTGACCCTCTTCAAGAGAAATCGTGATGAGTGGTTGGGAAACAGAAAATTCACCCTGGAGATAACACCAGTGGCTCTACTCGACAGAGGCACTGGGAACTAAGGTTGGGTGGCACTATGCCAGGGTAATCCTATGGGCTAGGCTTGTAAAAGCCCCAGGGCCATTAGTCTAGTACACACCTATGAACCTATATATTTCTTGGCATACATTGTTTATGCAGTGATTATTGAGGTTACATGCTACACTTGTGTTTAGATGCTGATAAAGGCCTACTTTGAATTTTTGCATGCTTTCAGTTTTTATGCAAAGTGGCAGTAAAGACCAGACTTTACTGGTTAGGATGGAAAGGTAATTTCTCTTTTTTTGCAACTTAGTTGAATGCACCACAGTTGTACTCTGTGGTCTAAATGAATCACAGGGTTTAACTGGACTTAGGAGTGCCTAGTCTGATTGCCACTGAGGGACAGTGTTTTTTTCATTTAAGTTTATACTCTGCTGTGCAGATGTTTCCCTTGACAAGTCTGTAAGTTCAAATTCCCTGCATGTCAGGCCAGAAGACTATTTTTGGAGCAAAACTTCTTTGAATTATGAATATACTGTTATCAGTTCATTTATCAACCTTCCCTTCAAACTGATTTAAAATTGTGAAAAAAATTTAATTTTAGCTAATATGTTCCATAATCTTAACTACATTTGTTTAACAGAATTGTCCATTTTTCTTGCCTTATTCAGTGTAACACATTTTGTAGTACTATGAACAACTATCGTCTCATATTTATGTAACTTTAAACCCAACATTGCTGTAAAAAATGATTTCTAAAAACCTTCTATATCCTGTATAATTTACCTGTAGTAAATCTATAACTGATACTAACAAGACCAACGTCAAGGGCCTTTGGATGACCAAATTTGCAGATGACTGCAAATTAGGAGCAGTCATAGAATCCCCGAGTGACTTTGCCAATGCCACAAAGCAGCACCCTACCCTTTCAAGTCTTTAAAAAAAAAAAAGGCACTTCACTGTACTTAGCCAGTCACTACAATGTAGTGATTGGCTTATTACACTTAGATCCGTGCCCCCTTACACTTTGCTCCTGGGGCAGTTGCCAGTCTTGTTTCACCCTAGCTATGCTACTGGCTGACACAGGCAAATAACTAGTGTCAGAGCCATGGACTAAAAATAAATGACAAAAAGTGCATAATAGTATCCTTTGAGAAGTCAGCCATCCCTGGTAACTACCACGTTGACTACATACTCCTAAGAGCCAACCCTGTAATCAGGGACTTGGGGACACAGACAGTAATCTAGCCTTTGACTACCCCATTTTTATGGTAGTGAGGAAATCATTCTATTTTGTGCAACTTATAAACAAAGGTATGGTATCTAGGTCCAAGGAGGTCATTGTCCCATTATATTCAGCACCCATCAAAACTATCATTGATTACAATGCCCTCTTTGTTATGTACCTAACCAAGCACGTCCAACAACTGGAGCATCCACAGAGGTTCCTCACAAAAGGAATACATGGAACATATCCTATGCAGACCACCTCAAAGCCTTGTCCCTGTATTCTGTCTCCTACAAGCTACTGAGGGGAGGTATATGCCTGGTATACAAGGTATTTTTTAACCCCACTCTGAAGGATCTCCTGCATATCCACAAAACAAACAGCACCAGAATTACATATTCTAAAGATTTAAACCTTGCCTGTCATATAAATGGAGAGACGAGTATGTATCCCAGATCCCCTCCCCCTTCTCTGGGTCAGGCTCCCCTTAACCCAGTTTAAGTAAAACATGGTGAACTGAAAATGTACCCCTTAGTTTGTATTATGTCTCTAATGGGCACAGGTAGCTTCTAAATGGTTTGTCTACCAGGCCCCTGGTTGTAAATCTTTCATCTCTCAAGTCCCTGCTTACAGTACTAAGGGTACCAAAATTTGTCAGAGATTTAGGATGTGTGGCTAGGCTTAAAAAGGCCCCAGTAGTCATTAGCCAAATACATATCTATGAACAAGGCCAAATTGGTACAGCCTGTCTGAATACTGAAGTCTTGTGATTGTATTCATGTAAACTTAATCTGCACCCATTCAAGCATGAGTTCTTCAAGTACCATAATACACAAATTACATTCCAAAATTGTTGGATAAAAGCCTAAACAAGTTATTTAATATTACTTGATTTCCAGCAGCCATTGATGTGTGCAGTAAGATCAGAAGTCTTAAAGCTCTAGTCTTAAACACATTTCCATATTATTATGTACACCTCCTTGGTCTTTCATACAAGTAAAATCTGCTGTCAATTAAATCACTGTCAGAAAAATATTTGGCTTTATTATGTATGAGGCAGTGATGCTTTCTATTTGAAGCAAGTGAAATGAAAGCACATATTTTAACTGATGTTCTTTGTAATGCAGCCTGAATTGCTGGGAAAGCACAGGTAAATACTGGCATTCAGTATTCTAGACAGAGGAGTAGCACTGCTATGCTAATGCTCTCCTACCATTTGTAAATAGGACCACATATTTTCTATGCCATGTCTTGGCTTTGCCTTGAATTCTTGTGTATGACCTGTGAATAAGCCTGTGCCTGGATATAACATAGACATTTCAAAATGTTTACTCAATCCATATGTCAGCCATTGGCAGGTGATGTAGTCTTTTGTGGGTACCAAATGTTTTAGTTTTTGACATGTTCCTCAGTAGGTGTCTATTTTGTAGTGATAGTCTTATATCCAAGATGCTCTTATCCAAGTCATTTTTTTAATAAATAAAGGTATTTGGAGACTGGCACTAAAAAAAAAAAACAAATCAACAAAAAATACTGACCGTAGTGTTGGTTTTACTGCTAGTGCTGAATGTTTTATTCCTCATACAGCATGTATAAGGAAATACAAATAGGAGTCCAAAAATGGGTCCTTGTGATACTCAGTAGTCACTTGATAGGGAGGGTTGTACTTAAACTATGAAGGGACCTGCATGTCACTCTCCTACTTTGCACACAATAGAAGAGTCTTCTTGGGTTCTGTTCAAGCAACTTTATTTTATACAAACACATCACTATAGAAGTTTACTGACTTTAACTTAAGTAACTTATATACAAACTAACAACTGCTATCATGCATGTTCTCACCGTGGCTGTTCTTACAAAACGGCACTAGGGGTTGCACGTCTCTGGGATTTATACCTGCACACATAGCCATGACATGCTTCTATAAGATACAGCACACCACTTGCATTCTGATTTACATCCTTCCTGTTTGAGGACTAGATCCTATAACACTATGTTTCTATGTAGCATGCAGAAATCACAGGTAATTCTTTGTCATGCATTACACAATATTAAGTGCACACATATATACAAAATATGTTTTTCTATCGTAAGGTCGAAGTGGGTTCTTCAGTTGAAGTCCGGAGGCCGAACGGCGACTATGTCGAACTAGACATTGTCAAAGTACGAATCTCATCCCCATCTCGACCCATGTTAAAGCCCGTTCTGAGGTCGACATTGAGTCATATTTTGACAATGTTTGAATTCAACATTGTTGCTTTCATGGACGTGGGTTGATAATCCCATTTTTCAATGGGGTCTGGTTCGACCTCACAATGGTAAACCACAAAATATATATATATATATATATATATATATATATATATACACATACACAACACACACACAATCAAGTCCACATTGCTGCATATTTCACAGTAGGCTTTGATACCCATATCATGTGACATAAAAGAGAGTTAGATTTAGCAACTGGAATGGTCTCTGCAAAATGTTTGATTTGTGGCATGTCTGGAACATTTGCTGGAATGGAATCAGAAATTTGAACACATTCTGATATGGAAACAGTGTCTGATTCAGTCTTGAATTTGAAGTCTGCTTCACATAAACAATGCTGTGATGGTGATGATGATTCTGGTACAAGAAGATGTTTACGGTTCCTCCTATATTCCACACCCTCAGAGTTTACCAGATAGGATCTTGGCTTGGCGCAGATGCCTGTAATCTGTCCAACTCAATCAAAACCTTTCATTGTCTGGATTTGTATTTTCTCTCTTTCCCTCAATGGATGAAGTAATCTGCTCGGTCTGTCATAACTAGATTTCTGGATATTACACTTCTTAACCAATTGAGCCTTGATAGCTATATTGTTCTTTGGTTTAGGTTTCAATAAACTGGAAGTAATGGGTAGCATAGTTCTAGTTTGCCTGGAAAGTAATCTTTGAGCAGGTGAGCCAAGAATATCTTCACGGGGTATATTTCTAAGATTAAGTAAATTCAAGAATACGTCGGTGTTGTCACACTTTGACCTTTCAAGAAACTGCTTTGCACTCTGTACTGCACATTCAGCTAGACCATTTGACTGAGGATATACAGGACTACTAGTGACATGTACAAAGTCACAGTCTTTTGCAAATTTCTGAAACAACTGGCTAGTAAATTGTCAAAGAACTTTGTGTGGACTATCATGAACTGAAAAATGAAGTTTCAACTTAGTAATAGCAGTGGATGTTAGGTTAGGTAGTAGATCAATCTCAAACCAATTTGAATATGAGTCTACCAAAACCAAGTAGTGTTGATTGTTCCACTCAAAGATATCAGCTGCAACTATTGACCAAGGTAGTCCAGGAACTGGACTTAGCTGAAGTGGTTCTCTTTGCAAATGCAGTCTAGTACTATTGCATAGTAAAAATGAAGAAAGTACTTTGTCAATGTCTTTCAGTAATGAAGGCCAAAATTCTAATCTTCTTGGTCTTCTCTTAGTGGATGGAGATCCTGGGTAGCCACAATGCAAAATATGGATATATTCTTGTTCGAATAACAATACTCTTATTACGATTTGGGCAATAATGATGTCACATACCAATGATGTCTGGGCACTGTTCCTTGTCATGGCCTACCAAGGCTTGCAGCTATTGTCATAATAAAGGTTTTTTCACAGCCATCTCTACAGGAAGGGGAGTTTACCTTTAGGGGAGAGCTACCTGCAGGGAGAGCTATGTTAATGCAGGTTGTAGTTGTACAACACAGGTTTATGTTTATAAGACCAAGACCAACACCAAAAGTTAGGACAATCCTACAACATGCATCCATCATCAGTTGTACCTGAGCATCAGCAATGCATTATGTATAATCATGTTAAAGATCATCCAGTTATATAAGTTCAGTTCCATGATTAGGATATTATTCCTGGCATCTAGGGTGTAGTGACATTGAAGAGCTGATGCTATAGACTCAAAATGAATGGAGATTGGAATAACAACATTTTAACAGTAACCTGCAAACCTGACATGGTACCCCTGAAACCAGCCAAAAAAAAGCTTGATTTTTTTTAGAGAGTATAAGGTCAGCAGCAATAAGTGTTTTGATTATCAGGTTGTTTGTTTTTAACCCATAGAAAAAAAGGAAAAGGCGGGCTGTTGTTGATTGGGTGTATTGTGTTTTAAATGTGTCAAGTTTGTGAGAACATCTGGTATCATGAAGAGTTAGCCCTAAAGTAGCCACCTTTGATATTTTGTGTTTTAATAAACGCTTTATATTATTTGAACAGCATTTTGCTTTGTTTTGTTGATTTTGAATGCACTGGCACTTTGAATATATTCTTGTTGTAAGGAAGGAGGAAGTACAATTTTAGGACCTTTGAAAATAATGCCATTTTCCACCAACAATTCATCTCTGTAAGGAAAATAGGTTTGCACTTCAGGTGATGCACTCGATTGCTTTGACGGCCATCCAACATTAATGTAGTGACTGAGCTTCTGCAAAACTAGATCAGTCTGAGTATGATCTCTTAACTCATCATGTCTAGTGGTAGAAAAATTTCACTCTGAACATCACAAAGTCAAAATTCTCTGGATGAAGCTGTTCTGTCATATTTCTGGGCAATCTGGATGTATCATCCAGAGAAAGCAATTTGCCTTTCGTGTAGACCATTTTGAAATTGTACTTTTGCAATTTGAGCATCATTCTTTGTAATCTCGCTGGAGCGGAACGCATAGGCCTATTTAGAATAGTAACTAGAGGTTAGTGGTCAGTTTCAATCTGAATAGCTCGACCATGAATATGATCATGAAACTCAGAACACTCAAATGCTACTGCCAAAAGCTCCTTCACAATCTGAGCATATTACATCTCAGTTTGGGTTAGTGTTATAGATGCATACGCTACTGGTCTGCCTTCTTGAAGTACAACTGTGCCAAGACCAAATTTTGAAGTGTCTCAGGAAAGAGTGTAAAATAATGGCAGTAAGTGACCAGACAGAGACCGTACTACTGTATCCATTAATATTTATTTGTTGTTGTATCTTTCGGCTTTTCCCGGTTAGGGGTCGCCACAGCAGAACTCCGGTCCGCTAATGATTGGCAGTAGATTTTTACGTACCGACTTGCCAGGCCTGTCGCACAACCTTCAACGAAGGTACGCCCATTCACGCATGTCTCCACACAGAAGACGCTTTAGCTGAGAATCGAACAGGACGTCTTACTGTGAGGCGATAACGCTACCACAGCACCACCACTGCAGTTAATATTTATTTGTATTAGTACAAATTCTTGCCAAACAGTTAATACTGTCAGAGTTATTTCAATTCTATTATAACACAGCTAGAACACAAAGTAAAGACTGATGCATAAGACAACACTAAAGAAGAGAAAATGCTGTTCAGTTTATATACTCTTTTAAATGTCAAACGTTATTTTTAATGTCCTTTTGTTCCTCTGGTTTCTGTTTGTCTTGTTCTTCTCTGAAAAAGTCAAGTTGTTATTTCTAGCATGGAAAGTTTCTATTTTTCCTTTGAAATGTCAAGTTAAAGGTCTTTGTTATTTTTGATATGGAAAATCCCCATTATTCTTGAGATGAAAAAGTCCCTGAAATGAAAAGTTCCTGTCTGAAATGTCAATGTAACTTCCTTTTTTTGTATAACAGGATGCCATTTACAGTAAGCCCACAGCTACATGTATTAATAACTAAGCTAGACATTTACAATAAATCTCTAATAAAAGGTCATAAGCCATTTTTATCACCTAACTGTTCTTGCAAAGCAAGCCATATTATTTTGAAAACTGCTTGTCAGCCTTGCACATTTTCTTACTGCACACACACTATAACTTTTGGGGAAAAACATTTTAATTTATACAATCCCTATTAATTCCCCCTTTTTAATTAAACCAAGAAAACTGTAAAACAATTTACAAAACAATATGATCTTCAGTACTTTGAAACCCTTGGCCCATTGCAACATACGGATCCCTTGCATTCAGTGCTATCTCTTTGTACATCATTTCATTGCCAACGGTTGTTACCTGATTAATACTTTTATTAACACAAATCTTAACACACATACAAACTGTTGTAATTAAACAGATAATGACAATAAGAGCAATTCATTCGGAAATTATAGTACCCCACCATTCTGAGAATAATCCGCTTGGCCAATCTGACCATTCCATACTCCATGTTTTCCTAACTTTTGAGGAAACCTCAGCAATTCTCTCTAAATGTTGATGTATAGACTCTGATTTATCAGGAATATATGTACAGCATTCTGTTCTAATTAAAGCACATATCCCCCGGCTAGCCAGCAAGTAATTCAAAGCCATTCTGTTTTGGAGGACCATGGTCCTCATCGCTACCATCTCTTCTGTTATATCTGTGATAGCCCCATATGTTGCATTTTCTAAAACTTCCATTAACCTCGCAACCTTTCTTAATTCCCATACGGCCTTGGCAGCGCCATACCAGGGAAAAATTCCAGCCCCTGAGTTAATGCCATCCCCTAATTCCAGCTATTTTAAGTCCTCTCCAAGCTTGGAGAAACTATCATGAGCCTCCCTTTTTCTTCTGTGATTTCTAACCCTCTCTTCTGGCAATGTATGAGTAATTCTCATTACTGGAACTGCAAACCCTATGTAACATGATCCTTGCCAGCCTACCAGCAGACATTTATATGCATTTTTTCCACATATAAAAAAAGAATCCGCTTGCCAAAATTGTAACATTTTCTTGGCCTATTAGGTTATTCATAGCTCCATTTTAAAAAAAAACTCTTTCATGTCTTCCTTAAAGGAAGTGCTATGCACTGATTCCCAATCTGTTTTTATTTTATCAACTCCTCCATGATACTTGAGCTTATCTCATGACCATTGATGATGTAAGGTGATGGAATAGTTACAATTATTAATACCCACCCTAACTGTTCCTTTCTGTTGAAAAGAACATCTACAATTAATGGAGGCAGAAAGAGGAATACTCTGTTTTATGACTGACTGGTTTATAACTTTGTTCTTAAAGGATCCTTTAAACATAAATCATGTATCAGTGATATTTACTGGAACTGCATGTAATGGCATTCTTCCCCTGTAAGGAATGTGGCTACAAACCCAACAATTTGATTTTTTATGCGTTTTTGCAAACAATCTTTGCATGGCCAAAAATGTATTAACCTCAGGCACCCAGTCATGGTGCCCCTTTTCTCATGACTTATAGTATCTCCCCCAATTTTTTCTTTACAACCTTTTTAGTAACAGCTATGGGCATATGCATATTTTTCTGTGTTTTCCCCCTTTTTAACTTTCTTTTTTGGTCTTATTGGTATTTTTACCTCCTGCATTACCAATTTTCCTGGTCTCCCCCAGTGAGGCTGTGAAATTATCCTATACTTTGTTATGTACTTAGTTGCATTCTTTTTATTTACACTTTGTCCCATAGATAATTTCTTTTACTAATTGTCCTGTTATGTATTGGTTGTATTTTCCACCACCCAATTGATTTCTCATAGCTTTTTTTTCCATTGCTTTTCAAAATATTTATATATTTCTATACTATACCAAGTATAAAAAATATACACTGCTATCATTAGTATCATGGCTATCCAGATACCCATAGGTACTCTATAATGACTTGTCTCTCTTGTTTCTTCCGATTGTTTCTTTTCTGTACTTTCCTGTTTAAATGGATTTTCCCATATTGGGTTCTCTTGTTCTATTGGAATTTCCAAGTTTTCTGGGCTCTCCTGCATCTAAAAATAAATTTTGAAAGAACATTACTTTTTTATTTCTGTGTGACTCTTTATTAATTTACACTGATCTCTATGAACTAACATTGTATGTTTTTTCTGTTTGACTTTCTGTTTTCTGGGATTTATTTTTCTTTTTTCTATCGTCTGGACTCTGTACACTAATGGTCTTATTTGCTCAACCACCTCGTAAGGCCCCTGCCAATTACTGTCCCATGGTCCTTTATTCAAGAAGTTCTTTACGAGGACCTCATCCCCATTCTGTAAAACCATTTCCGTGGGAAGTACTGGCATTTCTTTCCACAGATGGTAAGCCTGTTCCCTGGCAATAGTATTGCATACCCCTGTATGTCTTTTAACCATTTCTGGTGTTCTACTGCTGTCAATAATGGTCAGTTTTCTACCGTTTCTGGGTCACAGGGAAGTGTTAGGGACATTTTCCTCCCAGTCATTACTTCAAAAGGTAAAATTCCTGTTAGAGGTTGCCCTAATGCCCAGCAGAATCCCTGGCAAAATGTCTTACCCAGTCCTTACCTTTTTCCAGGCATGCTTTTTTCAATCTTTCTTTGACTGTCTGATTCATTCTTTCAACAATCCCATTGGATTGTGTGGGATAGGGAACATGAAACCTGTGCTGGATCCCCAGCAGTTTGCACAAATACCACATAATTTGGCTTGTAAATTGTGGTCCATTATTTGACTCTATGATTCGAGGCCATCCCCGATGGACAAAAATGTTTTTCCATAGTGCTTCTGCCGTAGTTTTAGCTGTCATACTCTTGGTGGGTATTACTTCTACCCATTTTGAAAACATATCAACTACCACCAGTAGGTATCTGTATTATCCCTTTGCAGTTGGGAGGGGCCCTGCATAATCTAGCTGGATAGCATACCATGGCCCATCTACCACTGGCACCCTATGCAGTTGAGGTTTCTTTATACTGGCGTTGATTTGTAAACAAACCAAACATCCCTCTAAAACCATTTTACACAGCTTTTTAGACATGGATTCCACATCTTCTGTTTAACTATATTCCATAACTTTTCTGTGGCCCAAAAATTTTGTGATTATACTCGACCAATTGCTTGGCCAAATCCCCTGGGAGATATTTTTTTCCATCTGGCATTGGGTATACAAAAATTTCCTGATTGCCATCCCCTTCCCGGATACATTTATCTAATTCTTTTGGAATCCCTTTTTCTCTCTGAAGAGTTGCTAAATCTCGTATTTCCACAAGTGCAAATGTTTTAACTGACAGTACTTGATCTTTATGTTCAAACTGTTCATGTGGTTCTAACCAGTCACCTGTCTCTGCTGCCTGTTTCACTTTGGCATCTACCAAAGTATTTCCTGTAGCCTCTTCTGTGTTATTTTTTTGATGTGCCTTAATTTTTACAATACTAAATTTTCCCTGTAGGTCATTCTGGGTAATCAATGCCCATAATTTCTGCAATACCGGAGCATGTTTGAGGGATTTGCCAACACTGTCAATGAATCCCCTCCTCACCCAAACTGCCATGTGTAATGAATGAATGAATTTACCACATAGGCACTGTAAATGTTGACTGGCTCAAAGTGTTGTAGAACATATTTGACTGCTTCTAATTCTGCCCTTTGGGCTGACATATAACCTGGCAATTTCCTCAGGATAGGCTCTTGTCCACCTCCTGGGATCACTGCAAATCCTGTTAAATATTTTCCAACTTTCCAAAACCTGGCCCCATCTACATAAACTGTGGGTAAGCCACCTTGAAAATGTGCATTCAGTGGCGAAATTTCCAGACATTGTAAGCTCTGAACACAATTATGAGGTCCTCCCCTATAGTTAACCAGATCAGAGAGATAATACTTATCCCTTGTCTGGATTTGGACATTCTTTGTACTGAATAAAGTCATCCATTTTGCAAAAATGGTTTGACTCACTCCTTCTGTGATTTTATTCATTTCCATAGAATTCAAGAGAATTTTTATAGACTGATGTGGTGTCTGTACAATTATTTTTGAAAAAACGGTCAAGTATTCTGTCTAATTCCCTAATATATGGCTAGCAATTGTATGCATGGGTGATATCCCTTTTCGACTGGGGTTAACTTTCGACTGCAGAAAGTCATGGGATGAAGTGTCCTTTCTGCCTTGCTCCCATTTTGTTGAGGCCAATACTGCAGGAGGACTACCGAGATAGTCTCACTTCCTGCTGCTGCCTGTAAAATGAAGTCTTGTTGTTCATCGGGTGCTACCAATTCCATAGCCTGTGTCAATTTCTCTTTTAATAGTTCAAAAGCCTATTCTTCCCTCCACCCCTAACTTAACCGGGGTTCTTCCTTCTGTTCCACTAACATCTTATATAGGGCTGCGGCAGCTGCCACATAATCTTCTATGAATTCTCTGTTATAATTCATAATACCTAGAAATTTATGCAAATCTGGAATCGTCAGTGGCTGAGGTAATTCCAAAATTCCTTTCACTCTTTCCTCACAAGGGGATCTGCCAGTGGGATGTACAGTGGTTCCCAAAAACTTCACCTCTTGTGAAAAGATTTGAATCTTCTCCTTGTTGACCTTTAATCGTGCATCTTGTAAAGTACTTAGTACTTTTTTAAGAAGCGTTTCATGCTGCTCTATTGTTTCTGACTGCATAAGAATGTCGTCAATGTAATGAATGACACTGTCATCTGTCTCTAAGGGTTTTAAAACCTCCCCTACTACTTGGTGAAAAATTACAGGACTATTTTGAAATCCCTGTGGCAGTCACGTCATCACATACTGTTGATTGTCAAAGGTAAAAGCAAACCGTTGCCAGTCTTCCTTTTGCAAAGGAACTGCAAAAAATCCATTAGCGAAGTCAATAACTGTAAACCACTTACTTTGAGGTTTTATCCTCGCTGACAATTCTGGAATTCCCGGAACCAGGTGTGCACAAGGAGTTGTGAATTGATTGACCTTACGTAAATCAATAACTAATCTATAACTACCATCCTTCTTTACTGGCCAAATTGGTGAATTTGTGGGACTGTGACCTTTTATTATTATGCCTGCCTGGTCCCATTGTTCTATACAGTTCTTCATGGCCTTTCCCACCTCTTTGGGAATTGGATATTGCTTCTGAAAAGGAGGAATGTAATCAGAAGGATTGCCTACACTCACTGGTACTGCTAGCTTACCACAATCTGCTTTTGATGTAGCCCATAAGGGCTGAAATTGTGATTTGATTTGCTCCCATCTATCCTGCAGTTGTGAATGCCTTTTAGTAATGTCTTTTTTATAGTTATTTATGTCAATTACAAAGCAAGGAAATTGCTGAACTGTATCCCAACTGTCATCCGCAGCAGCAGACCATAAAACTCTGTTATTGAAATCAATTACTATTTCCAGCTTATCAAGGATATCAACCCCAAGGATTGTAGTTCTGCAGCTGGAATTCAAAAGAAATGTGCCCTGTCCTGAGGATCCATTCTCTGTAAAATATATTCTGACTGGCTTACTGCTTATGGCCATGCAAGTGCTGCCATCAAAGCCTTGAATATAAGATTTTTTGAACGGATTTACAGGTAACTGTTTGTTAGTGACTGAGACTGCTGCCCCTGTATCAAACATGACATCTTTCCATAATGTCCCCTCCACCCATACGTCCACTAATGGACGTCCATCTTTTCCACATTTAAAATTGGGCAGGAAGTTTACTTGGAGGGGGTACACCCCTAATCGGAATCATATTCATTCTGATCAGCTTTCCTGAGTATATCTTTCATTATACAGACCGCATGTTCTGTTCCCTGTTGACTGTTAGTATCTTCCATGTCTAATGTGTACTTTGCACTTTTTGCTTTACATTTTAATTCCTGACTTGCACCATGTGTGGGATTATATGGTGGGTTTTCTGTGTATTCTACAGGATATACTTTTTTTTTTCTGAATCTCTCTGTGTTTGTTCCTGTGGCTGGTTCTCCCTTGGTGTATTTTCCTTTTTTTGATTCCTTTCCCTACATTTGGGTTTTGAAGAAACAGTATTATCTATATAGATACCCTTTTGTATTTGACTTTCCTTCCATTTTTTGTAATATGGACAGTCCTGTTTAATATGGCCTATTTTTTACAAGTAAAACATATTACCTGTTTTTCCTGAACTACGCTGTGTGGCTGTCTGTGGCGTTGGTGGAGCAGAAACTGCTCATGTTCCCCCTGTACTTGCTCTTTCATCAGACCATGTATTACATCCCCTTCCTTTCCTGATGTAATCTACACTTTGCTCTCCCTCTACAGCAAAAATGTTATGTGTATAAAAGTTTTCCATCATCTCTCATTGTCTTACCTCTGATGAGTTTCTGGACCACTTCTTCTAGGGTTTTGATTCTAGGCCATAAATATACTTAATATCACCTGAGACACCCTTCACTTGTTTTAAAAAGGTATGTATAAGTAACTGTTGCACCTCTGGGTCTGTCATTTGGTCATCGGTTTTACCATATACCACCTGATAGACAAGCTTAAAGTGATTGCTTTGTTCCATTAACTTATTTATAATGCTAATTTTAAAATAATCAAGTAACTCAGGAGTCAAGGGTTGTCCTTGAGTATATGCTTTAAGAATAGCTGCCATGCAGGCTGTTCTACTGTCTAGAGAGCATTTCTCTGTTTATGTACGACTTTAAACATTTTGGGATAAATGCAAAAAAAATCTACATAGGGCATCATTCCATGTAGACCCTACAGTGTACGTTAACCATTCTTCAAATGCCAACATATTGAAGAAGATTCCTTTTTTGTCCTGCCACTGAGGCAGTGACTGTTGATAAATTTCAGTGGGGGGAAATGACTGCCATACTGGCTGTGTCCTGCCCAATGTCAATTGGTCAATTTTTTGCCTGAAATAAATCTTTTTTAACCTGCGTTAACTGCTGCTTTAAATCTACCAATTCATTTTTTTAAATGTGATTTTCAATCTGTAAAACTACAATGGTTGCCGTGCCAGGGCCCAGAGTTCGCTCCTTCACTAAATCTCTTTGAACCTGTTCTAACTCTTGCTTTAAAGCTTGATTATCTGCCTCTAAGTGGCATATCTATTCTGTTGTACTGTCTTCTGGTATTGTTTGAAAATCCTGTAGAACTTCCTTTAAGAGTTTGGTAATAGCCCCCAACTAGGTCAAGATATTTATCTTTTGCCTTTGCAAGACCCTGTCTATATTCCTGTTGAAGTGGTTGTAAAGCTTCATCTAATTGTTTAGCATCAGTAAAAGTGCTATGTAACCTATTCCATTCTTTACAGTAATCCTCATGCATATTAATCAAAAGTTTCCATGCCTTGTACTTGTGCTAAAAAATCAGTGACCATTTGCATTACATCAGATAAAGGCATAACTGCAGAAGGTTGTTGTACCTGTTTTGTAGCAGAAGAGCTAGCAACATCAGATGCAAATGTTTCCTTTGTAACAACAGAATAAATCTTTTTATATGTTACAGACTAGACTTTTATGGCAAAATAGATTTGTGGGAATTTGCTATCACATAAAATACAATCTTTTTGCATAACTTTTGATTTAGCAATGTATTGAGAATAAACATTTATCCATTTACAGAGACAACTTTTGTCTATCTTTTGTGCAGTAAAAATGCCAGATTTACATTTGTCTGGCATAGAAGATTTGAACCATGATTGCAAATATGACCAGACCTTATCAGGTGTTTCATTTAAATTTAATTGCACAGTATGTGGGAATTTTAAGCTAATGTCATTTATGGCATCCATGTTAGAACTGTAAAGAAGTTACCGTATTTTTGCAGAAGACTAACAGGTGATCAGGCTGAAGTCAATCTGGAAAAAGGTGGCGTTTCTCCACAAATGAATTGTAGATGGTCCATCACGGGACAGCTTCTACGGCGCCACTCTGTATCCACCAACGAAGCACTGGAACTGTTGATCTGTTGAACTAACATAGAAGTTAGTAAGGCCTTTATGAAAAATTAACTGTTGGTAACAGATAAGGTCATGGCCAGCAGGCCTGGCTTGCCACTGTAAAATAATGGCAGTAAGTGACCAAACACCATACTACTGTATCCATTAATATTTATTTGTATTAGTACAAATTCTTGCCAGTTAATACTGTCAGACTTATTTCAATTATATTATAACACAGCTAGAACACAAAGTAAAGACTGATACACACTCAGTCAAAGACATCACTAAAGAAGAGAAAATACTGTTCAGTTTGTTTGACATTTAAAAGAGTATGTAATGTTATTTTTAATGTCCTTGTGGTTTGTTACTCCGGTTTCTGTTTATGTCATATTGTTCTTTGAAAAAATCAAGTTGTTATTTCTAGCATGGAAAGTTTCTGTTTTTCCTTTGAAATGTCAAGTAAAAGGTCTGTTATTTTTGATATGGAAAGTCCCCATTATTCTTGAGATGAAAAAGTCCCTGAAATGAAAAGTTCCTGTCTGAAATGTCGATGTAACATCCTTTTTTGTATACCATGATACCATTTACAGTGAGCCCACAACTACATGTATTAATAACTAAGCTAGACATTTACAATAAATCTTTAATAAAAGATCATAAGCCATTTCTATTACCTAACTGTTCTTGCAAAGCAAGCCATATTATTTTGAAAACTGTTCAGCCTTGCACATTTTCTTACTGCACACACACTATAACTTTTGGGGAAAATCATTTTAATTTATAAAATCTCTATCAAAGAGTAACTGGTTTGTTCACATCATAGTATCTTAAGGTACATGGCGTGGCAATTTTCTGCTTAAGGTCTTGAAATGCCTTCTGGTGTTGTTCCAATCATGACCATGCAACATTTTTGCATGTTAGCTCCTTTAAAGGTGCTGTCAACTCACTAAAGTCTGGTATAAACTTGCCTAAATAGTTGACCATGCCTAGAAAATGTTATAGAGCTTGTACATTATGTGGTGCTGACATCTCAAGAATAACCACCTGCTTGGTCGGGCCTGGTCTCAAGCCTGTCCTCGTGAACAAATGACCTATGTACGTAACTTCTGAAAGTCTGAATTTGCACTTCAGAGGACTGAGCTTCAAATTTACTTCACATGCTCTATCTAGAGCTTTCTTGTGGTTTGTAATGCTCTGCTTCACCACTATTTACAACCAATAAATTATCTACTATTATATCACAAGGATAACTTAAACAAAATTGCTCCACTGCACGCTGAAATACTTCACTTACAGATTTCAAAGGATGCCATTTGGAATAAATTCTGCATCTGCCAGAGTACCAAAAGTAGTTAGAAATGAAGATTTGTGATCAAGCATCATTTATCAAAATGAACTCTTTGCATTCAAGACACAGAAACCAGTGGCATTTGGTCTTAGGGCTGCAACCTCATCGACTGTGTACATTGGATGATACAGCCTCTACTTTGTTCTGATCTCTTGGGCCAATATATATTCTGACTTCGTCCGAGCCTTTTTTGTGAGCTGCTACCATGGATGACACCCATTCAGTTGGTTCTGTGACTGGACAAATCACACCTTGCTGTACAATTTTATCCAACTGAGTCTTGATTTTGTCCTGCATAGCTATTGGAACTCATCTTGCTGGTCTGAGTACTGGAGTGAAGTCTGGGTCTAACTTCATGGAATACACAACTGGAAGTTTGCCTAACTTGTGATCGAAAACATCAGCATACTCAGAGAAATTGGCTTCAGAAACATTAGAACTCTGAAATGCAGTTACATGATGGACTTCTTTAGCAAAAGAAAGCAGATTCATTAAACTATCTTTGAGACCTAATAAAGATTGCACTGGCCTTTGGACTACGTAGAATAACAAGTTGTAACAGTTCTTGGCCAAATAACATGAAAGCATCACTGAGCCTTCGGTTTGAATTTCTTCACCTCCATAAACAACAAGTCTGACACTACTGACTACATTGAGTTGTTCGTTAGTTCTCACTTTAGCAAATGTGTTTGCTGATATAACATTGCACTTTGAACCAGTGTCTACTTTAAGCTCTGTGGATTTTCCATTAATCTGGACACTACAAAACACTTCACTTCTTGTTAATAAATTCACAGCATCAAGCACTGATACACCATCCACATAGAAGGTTGTCTGCTTCACCTCTACTTGATCAACTTGCTTCCTTGTGTGACCTTTCTTTACAACTGTGTGAGGCTTACTTGACTTACAAACTTTTGGAAGTGGTTCCACTTTTTACACATAGCATTGCTGACCAAATGCTAAGCACGTCTCTCATTTAGACTCGTGATTTGCACCACAACTCTGATAGTTGACAATAAAGCTGAACTTGGGTTTTGCTGATACATGCTTGCATTGCACTGAGCTAGAGAGTACTCCCTTCTTAGAGCTTAGTGGAAGGCACTCCCTTCTTAGAGCTAGGCACTCCTTCTTAGAGCTTACTGGAAGGCACTCCCTTCTTAGAGCTTACTGGAAGGCACTCCTTCTTAGAGCTTACTGGAAGGCACTCCCTTCTTAGAGCTTACTGGAAGGCACTCCCTTCTTAGAGCTTACTGGAAGGCACTCCCTTCTTAGAGCTTACTGGAAGGCACTCCCTTCTTAGAGCTTACTGGAAGGCACTCCCTTCTTAGAGCTTACTGGAAGGCACTCCCTTCTTAGAGCTTACTGGAAGGCACTCCCTTCTTAGAGCTTACTGGAAGGCACTCCCTTCTTAGAGCTTACTGGAAGGCACTCCCTTCTTAGAGCTTACTGGAAGGCACTCCCTTCTTAGAGCTTACTGGAAGGCACTCCCTTCTTAGAGCTTACTGGAAGGCTGCATGTCTTCCCTGGAAACCTCATAGCTGTCACATGCTTGGGCCTACTTTTGTTTCCCACGTGTTGCATACTATCTGCGTTTGCTCTGGAGCCAATTGAAACCATGCTCTTGCCACTTGTAAGCATACTCGTGTGTTTTTTAGTCATCTCATGGATTTGACAAATCTCTATGGCTTTGCTCAATGTTAAATCACTGTCACAAAGTAAAATCTTTCTCACAGCAGCACTGTTAATACCACACACAAGCCTGCCCTTTAACAGCTCATCTTTTAAGTCACCAAACTGACACGTCTTGACTTTGTTTCTCAGGTCAGTTATATAAGCTGCAAATGTTTCCCCTGGTTTCTGATCTCTCGTGTAAAACAAATGCCTCTCTAATGTAATATTTCTCTGGGGTTACACATCTCTCTCAACTTGCATTTTAAACACTCTAGGTCTTCTCTGGATTCAGTCTGTACAACAATATAGCAGTTTTCACCTTCTCCTTCATATACTGCAGGTGCATACACAAATGAATGCTCTCTTTTTATGTCCTCTGACGCAGCTATGTTTAGCAAAATAAATGCCCTGGTGCATGCATTTCTATCTGCATGAGCTGCTTGTATTAAAAATATACTCTTGCACAAATATTCTCTAGTTCTTGGCAATATTCTGATCAAATACAAGTGGTAGGGGTTTTGAAATCTGTCTCCCATATTAACACATACCAGTGAAGGGTTTTGCAAATAAGCATAAACATACTCTCATGCACATATGCCAATATTCTTAATTTTGTCCAATGCCTTTGTGTTTCTGAATTTATACCTTTGGGCTTTTCAAAATAATGCTAATGAACAAACTCTCAATACCTTTGTATAATTGGACTTTACGAAATAAACTTCTCTGGTGCTTTAACACTCTTGAAAATGCTAAAGTTGTTTTGTCATCATTTTAAGAAACATCTCAAACAACTTTATGATGTGAGTGAAAAACTCTCAGGCGCTGTAATACTTTTGTAATATCATTTCACAATAAATCACCTCAGTGTAAGAAACATATTAAATAACTGCACGATGCGAATAAACTGGACTTCTCTTGCCAAAAACTCAATAACATTTCAAAGTAGTTGCACTTTGAGAATAACTGCATACAGCACACTGAAATGTCCACAAAATGGTGATACCTTGCTAAGCAACTCTTTGCAGTGCAAGGAACACACTGTAATGGCAGTACTTTGCAAATAGACAGATCCAGCACAAGAAACTTTTTGAAATGGCTATACTTTGTATTTCACAAAATAGTTGCATCTCACACACAATAAACTCTTTGAAATACATGCACAGTAATAAGCACACACTGTCAGCACTGTTACACACTTTGAGATACTTCAAATAACTTTAGTTACACCCTTGATACAATATGAAGTCGTAGTTATGCCAAAACGCATGCAGTCCTTGTTTTATTTTTGCTCAATGTGCCCTTATTATATTCGTTTTGTTCCCTTTTTATGCCCATTGTACTTTTCTTGCATGCCCAGTTTTGCTATACTTGTTTTACTTTATTGTTAATCATTTCATCAAATACCTTTATTTTAAACATTTCTTTCTAACCAACACACTTTTTGTGCCTTCCACTTGCTCAGTAATGCGGTTTGTGCCCCTGTAATGCCCTGTTTTGTCTCTTTTATCAAATACACAGTTTGTGCTACTTCTCATTATCTTTGATTCTTTTCTGGCTCTTTTTGCACTCGTTTCTCTTAGTTTTACCTTCACTGTCGTCTCTGTACCTCATGGCTCTGGATCTTATTCTCTGCGATCCCAGTTCTGACACCATGTCACCCTCCTACTTTGGACACAATAGAAGAGTCTTCATGGGTTGTGTTCAAGCAGTTTTATTTTATACAAACACATCACTATAGAAGTTTACTGACTTTAACTTAAGTAACTTGTATACAAACTAACAACTGCAATCATGCATGCACTCACTGTGGCTGCTCTTACAAAATGGCACAAGAGATTGCACGTATAGCCTTGACATGCTTTTTACAGATACAGCAAACTTTATTTGCAGTCTGATCTACACTGCATGTTATGTAATCACTAAATAATAGTATAGAGCTTTCGGCAGTTCCTGTAGGGGTATGTACACTGTGAGCATGCTTTAGCTCATACCCAGGCTCAGTTGGATATGTGTAAAACTAGAACTTGAAAAAACACTGAAACAGTTCATGTTAATTATTTTCCATGTTTAATAAAAGACAGTTTCTATGATTTACAATAAAAGCCTCATAGTCACAAATTCTTCTATTTCATTTTCTGTCACTGGATGCTCTACACACTTTTTTTTCCAGTTTTGGTCCCAAGATGGCTTATCTTCAATCACCAACAGCTTTAGGCCTGCACGAAATCCTCTGTGAAACCTGGAAGATGCAGGTTCATCATTCTGAGCTGTATCTTACTGCAGGTTGCCTTGTGGACAAACTGAACACATTTAAAGTTATATTTTCCTTTGTATCACAGGGAAGGTATAATAAAGACAGTGGAACACAGTTACGATGTAATAGTTTGGATATGACAAACATAGGTCTTGCATTACTGAAGGTTTCAGACTAGCAAGAGTTCTTCATTGGGAGTTAGCAAAGTATTTAACACAAACATTTTCTCTCTTACTCCTTAATGTTAATTTGCTTAAAAGCAAATGTAAAGCACATTGTGAGCCAAAGATGAATAATTTGCCATATACTATGTAATTATTCTTTACTGGACATCAAGGAGTTCAACAATTAACAGATAAATACACAACTGATCTGAAACGTAAGGTGCAAGAGCAAGACTATGAGTTTGCTAAATTAAGTAATTTTCTAATCAGAGAGTGTGACAAGAGCTAGACATATGTAAAATAAAATGCTGCAAGTTAAGAAACACAGCAGGATAAAGCTTAAAACTAATGATATCAAAAATAAAATCTTAAAGTGCTGGCACCCATATCGCAATCAAAAGTCACATCCAGTGCAAGCATTTGAAACTATAAAATGCAACTCATTAGAGTTGTTGTGTCTTTCGGCTTTTCCCGGTTAGGGGTCGCCACAGCGGAACTCCGGTCCGCTAATGATTGGCAGTAGATTTTTACATGCAGAGTTGCTGGCTCTGACGCACAACCTTCAACGAAGGTACGCCCATTCACGCATGTCTCCCCACAGAGGATGCTCTAGCTGAGAATCGAACAGGACAATGTCTTACTGTGAGGTGACAACGCTACCGCAGCACCACCACCGCAGTACAAAATACAACTCATTAGAATAGTTGTCTATTTCTTGAAAAGAGTTTTGACAGAGGTTATAGACTTGGCGAAATTCATTGCTAATCTACATGTCTATGCAAAATAAAATAAAATAATGTTTTGCAGCAAAATGTAAATGTTAAGCAAATGGGCTGAAATGTTTACTTGCACTACACAAGTGCATGCAATAAATGATATGAATACATTAAACAGTCCTGTTACTATTGGAAGCTACAAAAGAAAAAATGTTAATGCAGATCAGTTTGCTAGGCATAACAAAGTCAATTGCTGGACATGAAAACTAATAATTGATAGCATTATACTATGGCTGCTGCTGTGTTATTTTTATTCTGATGGGAAATTTCATATACCCTAGGCTGAAACTGAAAAAAGTCCAGTAGAATTGGCACTCTACTCAACAATTCAGAATAAATAAATAATGACATAATATTTTAAAGACATGTCTATAATATTTAAATAAGACACAATGGAAAGATTTGCCAAAATTTACATTCATATCTAAATGTTTAACTGGAAATGTCTTGTGCTCATTTTTCTGTCATTCTGAGTAGAGACTGAAGCAGAAAGACCACAGCTGCCCAGACTGTATGTTCAAATCTAGGAAGTACACATTATTTCAAGTTTTCTCACTTCAAGCAAATATAAGCAACCAACTGCTTGTGAAGAGCCTGGTATAATTAAGTATTTTAATTTGTTTAGTGGAGAAAAGTACTGCTCCACATGAACCATTTTCAGATGTTGCCCAGGAATTTGCACTAAACCCTGGGATTCACAAACATGGCTACTGCAAATGCACTAAGGCTACTGATGAGATGAGTAGGTGCACCATACAGTGTAAATGTAACTAGCAATAAACCATTTGGAATTTCACAGCCCTAGCTGCTACTAATTAAAAAAGAAACATTCATGAAAATGGCAAGCATAGCAGTTAGAGACCATTTCCTGCAGTTGTGGCCAGGAATGTCCTGAAGAGAAATGGTAAGCAAATAGCAGGTGTGTGCCTGAATGCATGCATACATGCTACACTAGGAGAATGGCTGGAAGTGACAGTAAATGGTCACCAGCAATGTTTATATCTAATATTATTACTTTAAATAAAAAGGAAAAGGGTACACAGAACAGAAAAAAATATGTGTAAAGCAAGCAGAGGAGCATACACAAGGAAGTAACACTGGCAGTAAGGATTGGGATTGATTAAAAAAATAGAAGACAAGTGCCTATGTTCTTGTTATTAGTATAGGAAAGATGGGAGAGGATGCAAGTGTGATACAGGTGGTAGAAAGAGGGCACAAGGTAGAAGCCTGGGCACACAAACATAAAACAGATAAAAAACCACAGGGCAGGTGCTGATACATTGGGGTGATGAGAGTGGAATTCTAGACATGCAGATACAGAAAGGACAGTGGTGAAGAAGATTGTACTACAAATAGGAGAAGGAGGTAATACACAATCTTACATACTTATGGTTAAAAATTAAA
The DNA here is from genome assembly GCF_019279795.1 of Protopterus annectens. Classification (NCBI taxonomy): domain Eukaryota; kingdom Metazoa; phylum Chordata; order Ceratodontiformes; family Protopteridae; genus Protopterus; species Protopterus annectens. The sequence continues at coordinate 341,918,445 of NC_056735.1, forward strand.
AAATAACTTGATACAAATCTTATAGCAAACTTGAGACAAGCTTGTGGGGACACTAACAAGTTAATGTGAGATCAGTTTTGAAGTTGTATGAGAAATAGTAGTCAGGTGGGGAATTATTTATTTAAGAGAACATAAAAAGGTAGCAGGTGGAGTTTGCTTACATAGTACAGGTAGATGGGAGAAAGGGAAGAACAAGGAACAATCTTGGGTAATTATTATAAATTATGTCACTGAATGTTGAGAGGATTTTAAATGGTGTGGAGCAAGGCCACAAAAGCTTGAATATGTTTGATTTAAAAAAAAAAACTGTTGTAAAGTTGTAGAGTAGTGGTTTTCTGACAGAAAACAGTGCTAGCAACTCCATGACAATTCAGAGCTGTAAATTTCATAGTGTTGAGAAAGCAGAAAAGCAAAGGATTTGAATAATTGTACAAAGCATCCATCATGAATGTTTGAGCAAATTCGGTTTGTACAGTGCAATCTAAGACTGCACAGTTTTAATCCTAAAATGAATGCAATTAATAACTCTGATGAGTCTGTCAAAGTAACAAGTAGGTTTCCTTAATAAATACCTTACTGGAGATAGAGTAATATACAGTAAAATGTAGTAAAGCATTTGCAGTCACAATCACTTGTATTACAGCATTGTTACATGTAAAATATACTCTGGTTTGTTTAAAGTCTTGGGTTGTCTACAAGGTGAATATCATTTTTAAAATTTCTGCTGAGGCAGTACCTCTAATCTGATTCATGCTACAAAGAGATTGCCAGTTTTTCTCAGAACTGGCATTGAACAATAAGTGATTGAAAGCCATGGGGGGGTCATAACAAAACAAACAGATCCTAATGAATAGGTAAATGAGATGGGGACAGTAGTCAAACACCACAAGATAGCAATATACTTAGATCCTAAATATTTAAGTAGATCAAAAGGGAACACACTTTTACTTCAGACAATGTAAGAGATAGTAGAAATAATGCCCGATGCAAGTATTTCTCTGTAATTGATGCTAATAAAGGATTTTTGCATTTAAGCTAAATGAACCTAGTTTCAAATTGTGCACCTTCAATACATGTCTAGGCACGTGTTTATAATTTGGAGTCTCATCTGCCCTGGCTGCTCTGCATGTCTTTTGGAGAGCTGTTGCTAATATTGGTAAAAGCTCAGTGGCACAGTAAACATCAATGATGATATTTTAGTGTAGAGTGCAACTAAACTGGAACATGATTAATGGTCTGGTTAAACTGCGACAGAGAGGCTTAATGTTGAATGCAAACAAAAGCTAAATCTTTGTAACTCTACTCAAATTGAGGGTCTATAATCTTATCAGATTTAAGACAAATATTAATATGCAAAAAAAGCACATTATAAAGCATCTCTAATGTGATTTATAGACATGGAGAAATATCTGTTTACCTTTACTGCAAACAGTCTGATGTGCCAGAGCCATTAAGAAAGCTTGTAGGAATGGGGGTGAAATGGTTCTAGTCAGAGTAGGAAAGTAGCTTTGACTTATAATGTCTGCTTACCTAGGCAGCTTTAGTTAACTATTAGGATGTATCCCAGCCTGCTATGCAGGTAGACTCAAGCCAGAATGGGCATGATGCACTCTTATGGCAGGAAGGCTGACCAACTCCATATGGGTGAAGATCTTTGACAGATTCTTGATGATGCTGTGCACAAACTGAAAAATGAATGTCAGCTCTAGTGTTTGGCTGTCAGAAATTTTACAACCGTATTTATGATAAAAGCATTACCATGCAATCAAATCTCAATCTACTACTTCAAGGCTTATTAAAAAATACACAAAGCACCAGCAAGCCTTGGGAAAATATTAGTCTTATTTAATATTTTTTAAATTAAAAGCCTGGTAAGCTTACACATGCAGCAGATACTTCAAGCAGAATATCTACAGGAGTGTAAGGAAGACTTGTTTGAAAAAGACAGAAGGACTGTGTTGTTTCTTCACTGCCAGTCTCCTCTGAAATGCTGCAGGACCTCAAATCTATGCCCAGAATGACCATGTGCAACTACTGCAGGACCTCAAACCTATACTCAGAATGACCACGTATATGTAACTACTGCTTCATGATGTCATTAAGTCAGGATGACCAGACTCTGCCACACCACTTAATCAATTAGTCAGAATTTACTTTGCATAGTGAGGTGAACTGTTGGTGCTCCAAGGATTGCTATGTAAGGGAGAAAGAGTAACAATTGCTTCACAACTTGAGTCAAGATATGCATAGAAGAAACTATGAATCACATTTAGGGGTGAGAAAAAGAAAAGAGAAACCCTATGACATTCTCTACTGACCTAGCCTGACACAACAAATAGAACAGATGGCCGACAGCCAAAGACCATGGGGTTTGCAATCTATACAGAAATCAAAATCAGAAACAGACAGGATGGCTGAATATCCTTTTGCATTAGGTATGAAAACAGTTGATTGGCTTTTTTATGGCTTTGATGATATTCAATTCTCAGATTGTTTGAACACTCCCATTGAAGGCCTGGCTGAATCTCGTACATATTTTATGCTTATATGGTGCAGTAGCCTAAGCTATATGGGTAGATTACAACAGCTTAAAGGAACTGGGAAGAGGAAAGAGAAGGGTCCAGGAGCCCCTGGAGAATAGTTATAGCAAAGCCTGTCCTAGACCTGGAAAAGGAATCTAGTTTGTATGTATGTATGTATGTAAAGCAGTATAAATATTTCAAGCATGGCCATTAATGCCCTTCTAGATTGCCAATATACCAAAACACTTGTTCCCATAATGTGTCCATGCTTTTCTTAAAAATATCTAAACTAGTACTTGCTTTAATGTAGTTTGGTAGTCAGTTCCACACATTGGCTAGTACACTTCTCATTCCTATAGAATCTTTTTAAATTTTTCCAAATCTTTTGGGTTTCTAATACTATGATGGGAATGGACCCCATTCCTAAGTCAAAGTACGATTAAAGTTCATGAAATTAGTATTGTTTCAATCTTTGATGTCAGCCAAAAGTGCTCTTCGCAGCAATCGCAATATGGCCAGTAATTACTCCTGCTGCAATTTGTACAGGGTTACATGGATTGGTAATGTATCTAAATACAATTGTAGATTCTTTTTTATAAGACCTATTGCTCCAACTACTATTGGAACTGTCTGGGTATCTTTCTTTTACATTGCTCTCATTTCTGCCTGCAGATCCTGATATTTTATGACTTTGTGTCTCTGTACGCAAGACACTGTAGTCACTGGGTGCAGTGACTTCAATGATCAATGCTACTTTTGTCTTCTTTTCTTGGACCACTATATACAGTTTTCTACCATCTGTCCTTTGAACTGTTGGTAATGGGTGATCTCATTTGATATAAACTTCATCATTTTCTATGATGCTTTGTGGCTCATGTTTCCAGTGCTTTTCAGCCACTTCAATACCATAATGTTTGCACAATCCCCAGTGCAATGGCCTTGCCATATTATTATGCCTTTCAGTATATAGTCCTTCTGCCATTAGTATGTCACAATCAGCAACAAGGTGTGTAACTGCTTCCAATTCAGTTTTACAAAACCTACATTTGTCTTTTTCTCCCACATGTTCAATTGACTTTGTAAAGCAGCGTGTACATAGCCCACTATCTTGGGCTGTCAATATTAACCTTTCATCTTTTGATTTGAATTCGCCTCTCCGTAACCATTCCTGCATTTGTTCCTACTCAACATGAGGTTTGTCCAGAAGTTTTCTATACTTGCAACTATATTTATGCTTTTTCCACATTTTTTGCCTTCTCATCTGGTCCTTCACCTTATATTCTTTTTTTGTTTTTTGGTACATTCAGTTACTGCCTGATTTTTATCTACTTCTGGTTTGATTTCCATTCCTGCTTGACGCCAATATGATTCTGCTAAATTAAGCAGAGAAGTCATCTTAGATTTATTCTCCTCATGTTTCAAAACTTCCCTACATTTGGGTCTTGTGAGGTCAGCAGATGTGTGGAGTCCCACAACTGCAGATCTATACATGTAATCACTTTCAAGGCGAGCCATTCCTCCTCCAGAATGGGGAATATATAATCTTGGTATACACCAATTTTTATAAATCATTTGGTGAGCATGAAGCATCCTTCTTGTTTTCCCATCTAATCTATCCAACACAGTTTGGGGCCAGTCAATCACTCCAAAACTGTAAGTTAGGACAGGAAGAGCAAATTGGTTTATAGCTTGGATTTTGCTCCTAGATGTCAATGCTGTTTTCAGAATTAATTTAAGTCTTCTAAAGTATTCCTTACTAAGTTTTATTCTCATTTGTTCATGCTTTATTGTTGATCCTTCAATTCCCAAATATTTATTAACTCCCTCTTGTTCAAGTTCTTTTATATCAGATTCTTGTCCCAAACTGAAGTCTTCCTGGTTTAAAGGTTGCTTTTGCACACTTATCAAGACCAGATGACATTCTTATATCATCTGAAAAAGTTTTGACAACCTGCAGCTGTGCTTTCAGTTCTTCATCTGATGAGCTATACAATTTTAAATCATCGACAAAGAGAAGATGAGAAGTCTACACTTTGTTGTTTTCTAGGAGCCAAAGTGTAGCCATGGCCTAAGCGGTTAAGTAAACAGCTTAATGGGTTAATGGCAAGGTAGAATAGCAATGGTGACAGAGTCACCCTGGAATATCCCCCTTTGAATTTGTATCCCTGGGATAATAATCTGTCCTTTATCATGGCTTAATTGCAAAGTGGTCTGCCAGTGTTTCATAGTCACTGTAATGTAGTCTACAAGTGTAGGCTGTTTCTTACACATTTTTAAGCTCTCTTGTCCATGAATGTGGGATACTAGCAAATGTTTTATAGTCAATCCATGTCATACTTAAATTCTTCCCCTTTTTACAGTTCTCCAGTATGACTATATTTAACAAATGATCCTTTTTTCCATATGACTTTTTTATTGCCCTTTAGTTCTACTGTCATAATTGAGTTTTCTTCTAAAGGACTATAAACTCTATCAGCATAAATTCCTGTGTATAGTTTATATGTCGTCAGAAGGCAAGTTATTGGTCTATAATTTTTAGGGCAGATTGCAGGTTCACTCTTAAGTAGGAGCATTGTTTTGCCTGTTGTTAGCCAGGTTGGCATTTATTTAGATTACACATATAAACAGTTCTTACTCATGGCTAAATCTTCATGCAAAGATGTTAACACTTTTAACCAAAAGTTAGTACTGCATCTGGGCCTGGGGTTTTCCAATTAGAGGCTTTTCTTAACTTTGTTTCAGTCTGTCTGGCTGTTACTTCATCCCATTTCATATCCTGCAACTTCATCCCATTTCATATCCTGCACCTTTCAACTTCATATTCTTTCTTTTACTTCTTCTATCCATTTAGCATCTTTGTTATGCTCCACAGGATCTTCATAGATACTTCTCTAAAATGCATCTATTTCCTCTTTTTTGGCAGTCTTTCAATTCATTTTACCTTGTTTCCCAATTCTCTATAAAAATTTTTGGGGTCATCAATAAATTGCTTATTTTGTACTTTTCCTATATATTTATCTGTGTATCTTCTAAGTTTTTGTACCTGTGCTGAAATGTTTAGTCTGTTGCTTGCGATAGTGCATGATAGATCCTGTTCTGTTCTAATACTGTGCTTTGCTTTTATCACAACTATCGTTCTTAGCACTTTTGTTGATCTATTCCCTCTTCTGTCATCTAACAGTGACACTTCTTGTCTTAATTGCTTTATAGATTTCTCTATTTAATAGTTCCATGATGGTATTCAATTTCTCTCCTTCCTTTCCCTCGCTACCCTGTGTTCTTGGGGTAGAACTTTATCAGTTATTAATTTAGCTGCACAGAAATATATCCTGTTTACTTTTGTTATATCGCATGGATCTCTATGGACAGTCCTAATTAGTACTTTCATTTGTTTTATCAGACTTCTGACTTTTGGGGTTTTATTGACCTTCTGCAGTATATTTCTCTCATTGATCTTAATATATCCATGTCTATTAAATCAAATAGCTCTTAGCTCATTTTCTTCCAAATTTAGGGCACATCCCTTGTTTTCCTTTTCCTGCGGGCATTCTATACAAAGTTCTATAGCATCTTCCAGTGGCCCCTTCTCTTCAATTTCATTCTGTGCCATCTGTTGCTCTGTCATATGGGAACTCACTGGCTTATCACTCCTCAACATTGCATCAGATTTAACAGTTTCCTGTTCCTTTCCTTGTTGTCTAGCTTCAAGTGAACATTTATACTGGTTTCCTGTGGAAGGCTCCAAAATATCTTGATATGGCACCTGACCAATTGCTTCCTGTTCTACTGGTTTCCCCTTAATTTGGATATCCATTGCTCTATCCTGTTTTGGTGCATTCTGCATTTGATTTGCTATACTGAATCCTTCACTTTGCAGGTCCTCCATAACCTCAGTTTCTATTTCTTTAACTTCCCCTTTACTAATCTCTTTTCTACTTTTCCTCTTTGTCTTCTTATTTTTTGTATTGTAAAGTTTTCCATGTCCAGATTTATTTGTCTGTACCTCTCTTCAAATATCTTTGGTACTGTTTTTTTGTATTGGTTAGTTTTGCTTTCTCCTTTGCATAAATATTACACCATATTAAATCTCTCTTTCCCATGTCCATATTTCTTTTTCAGATGTCTCCTGATCGTCCTGTTTCTCCTTACCTTGGGGAACTCACTCCATCATGCTGTGATGTAACCTATGTTAGACCTTCTACACCAAATCATTCACTTTGCAGTCACTCCATAACTTCAACTTCTATTTTTTTACTTCTACTTTACTAATCTTCTTTGCTACATTCCAGCTTTGTGATACTTTTTTTTTTGTGAAATGTTCCATATCGGGATGCTTTTGCCTATATCTATCTTTGAATATCTTTGGGGCTGCCTTCTTTATATTGATTAATTTGGCTTTCTCCTTTACATAAATATTGTACCATATCAAATCTGTCTTTCCCATGTCCATTTTTTATACTTTTCAAATATCTCAAGTTCTGTTGTTTATATTTTCGCACTTCCTCAGATGTTTCTTTTTTCAAACAGACCAAAGTTTATTGATCTATATACTGTTTTTTTCAAAATTTGTTGTATTAACGAATCTTCTACATAGTTTGTCTGATGATTCTCTAGTACTTTTTGATAACCCCAAACATTCCCAGAGGTAGTGCTCTCTAAATTCCCTATATACCTGAATAAGATCTCCTCTTAGATATCTGTAAGAGACACTGTACAAATTCAGATATTTTAGTCTTTCAAATAACAAATTTTCACATCCATGGATGCCCTTGGTATATTTCCGTTATACTCTTTCCAGTTTACTCATGTTTGTTTTCATATATGGTTTCCATATTGTTATTCCATACTCAAGTTTGGGTCTAATGTAACTAACAAATCATGACTTCATTATTTTTGATTTCCTAAGCTTTACAAACTTTATACAACCTATAGTTCTATAGCTATCATTAACCAATTGGTTGACATGATTAGAAGAACTCATAGCTGAATCTACCCATACCAATTGGTTGGCATGATTAGAAAACCTCATAGCTGAATCTATACCCATATATCCAGGTCTTTAAATGAGTCTGCAGTTTCAACCACTGTGTGCTGTATTAAATATTTACCTTTCAATTTATGTCTCCTAAATCTCATATGCTTAGTTTTTTTATGTATTTATCAGCATATTATTCTCCCCTCACCCAAATGGTCAATTTAGTCAAGTTATTTTGCATACATGCCTTATCAGTGACACATGTAATCAGTTTACCCAATTTCAGGTCATCTGCATATAGACTGTAGAACACCTCAGATGAAAAGGTTAGGTCTGAAAGATACAATCTAAACAAGTAAGGGCCTTGGACAAAGCCCTGTGGGACACCCTGCCTGTAACCAAGGATTTCACCTGTCCAGTTGCTGTATGAAATTTTCCATGTCCTATTTGTAAGCCATGCAGCTATCCATCTTATCAAGAGTACATCAGTACCTAGGTGTACTAATTTATTGATCAGTGTTTTGTGTATGACCCTGTCAAATTCTGAAGTTAAATCTATACAAGCTACATCATAGCACAAATTTTCATTCATAGCTATTATATTGTTAAAGAACATCATGTTATAGGTGGTAATAGATCTGTTTTTAACATATGCATGTCCCAACCTATCCAGTTCTGACAATAACATATCCAATATTACCTTCTCCATTATTTTTCCACAACATGAAAGTAGCCTTAAGGGTCTATATGCCTCTGGGTTAAGTCCTACTCCCCTTTCCCTTAAACACAGGCTTAATAAGTGCATGTCTCCAGTCTTCAGGAATCTCCCCATATTGATATGACCTAGTGAATAATAGATCCATCTCCCCATATTTATATGACATAGTGAATAATAGATATAATGGTACTGTAAGTTCTTGCTGAAGTGTTCTCAGGTCATTGTTACTAATTCTATCTCTTCCCTGTGCTTTGTTTGAATCCAGTTTGCGCAGTTCTTTTTCAATATAATCTAATTTGATTCCAGTACCTGGAGTTACCTGGATATCACTCTGACAACATATCACCCCTTTTGTGGAACCAAACTGTTTTGCATAAGATTTTGTAAATATATCTCTAATCTGTTGTGTCTGAGAATAAATTTTAGAATCTGCACACAGTTTATCTAGTTGTGTGTCTTTACTCCTTCCACATCTTATGTATCTATAAAAAGGTTTCTTATTATGTTCAATATCTTATATAAATTTTCTTCAATTTTTTCTTGATCTTGTCTCACACTCTGCTTAATCTGTTTGTCCAGCTTGTTTATTTCAGTTTTCAAAGTTGTAGTTCAACCTTTCTTCCATTTCTTATATTTTTTGTCTCTCACCTTAATCAGATATCTTGTTCTTATGCAAATATATCCCCCTGATGTTGTATGCCTAGAGCCTGATGTTAAACATTTTTGTCTCTCACCTTAATCAGATACCTTGTTCTTATGGAAATATATCCCCGTGATGTTGTATGCCTAGATCCTGATGTTAAACTTTTTTTATTTTTTGCACTCAGTTTCTCTTTCAAAACTTTCCACTGAACACCTCACTCCAGTTGGCCATTTTGCTTCCACATTATCTGTAGTTAAGTCAAAGTAAACTTTATTGTCATACAGATCAACACAGAGTGCGTGTCATTGCACAAAATTTCAATACTTGGGCTCGTACCATAAGAATTATAGTTTACAGAAGGAAGATTAATAATAATTTAAAAATACTGAAATAGAGATCAAAAATAAACACAATAAAGTATAAAGTGTAAAGTTAACCTTCTGTGCATTGGCTTAGATTTTAGTTTGGCAGAATTATCTAGCTGCAAATTAACCTTTATAACCCCATGATCACTGCATATCAGTGGTGGTAAAACTTGACTTGAAGTTACAGTAATTTATTTGGGAACACAATGTCTAGTATATTCCGTTCTCTGGTAGTTTTTTTTTGCAATTGTTGTTCCTGAATATATGCTGTGAATAATTTCCTTAATAGCATTGTTGAATCGATATTATTCCAGTTTGCTTCTGGTAAATTTAAGTCCCCTGCTAGTAGTATTCTTCCTTCCTGTGTTTCATGCAAGAAATTTATGAATTCCTCTAGGTCATCAGCACTTGACGTTGGTGGTCTATACACTCCAACAATTGTTATATGTTCCAGGATTGTCTTTACTTTCACAAATACACAGTCTATAGTATTAGTGTTATCACTGAACATGTAAGAATCACAGGTCTCATAACTATCTTTAATCCCCATCATAACACCTCCACTTGATTTTTTGTTAGAATGTTACAGTAAAAACATTTATACCCTGACAGAACTGGTTTCCAGTCATTGTTCTTTAACCATGTTTCTCAAACAAAAACATCAATCTTGTGGGATCATGACAAATTTTCCAATAAAAAACTTTATTACTAATGCTCCTGGCATTAACAACCATCAGAGATGCATCAAAATTTTCTGTGAAATGTTAAATTTTCAACCTGGCAAAAATCCTGCCTAGTGTTTGTCAAATACTGCAAACTATCTGCTGCAAAAATTATATTCCTTGATCATGACAAATGCATACCATCCCTTCTGAACATGTGTACCCAAAACTAGACTTGGATGCTCTACACATTTCCATTTTTTAAAACATGACATTTTTTCCATGTAGGTATTTACCCAAAAAATATTTTCATTCACAGTGACCTCACTATCCTTTCTATAGGTGATATGTGAAAAATATGTCCTAACACCAGTACAAGCTATACTATTTAACAGGGATGTCAGTTCCCTACAAGAGTCAGAGAATCCTTGCGGATGACAACATGAATAAAAACAGATCCATACTTCCTTACATTAAGGCATTACAAGGCTTGTCTCACCTGCACAAGCATAACACTATTTGATGTTCATTATCATCTCTGCAAATATAAGTATCAGTTCCTCTAATAACTGAATCTCGAAATTACAATCTTTGCTGGTCGGCTCTAAAGAATCTTCAGCTTCCAATACAGTAATATCTGCTCTATCAATTGTTACAATGAATAGATCTTCATCACTATTAGTCTTATTAGTCCCACTGTTTTCATTGTGTATTAAATTCTCATCCAACTAGTATTGTAAATCCACAGCTTGAGCCATGTGGTCAACATTCATCTCTCTCTTCTTTTTTCTTAAAGTAATGTTCTTCAATCCTTCCATGTTCAATTTTGATTTCTTCCTTGATGCCTTTTTCTGTAGACTGAAGGTTTTCTGATATAAAAATATCATCATTCCATGTAACCAGTGTGTTATATAACAAAGCATTGTCCTTTTTACTACGTATTCTCTTTCCTTTACAGTCATTAATCAGTTTCTTTTTCTTCCTTATTTATTGTGAACTTCTTCCTTTCTTTCTCTTTTTTTGTTCCCTTCTAAACAAACTTGGTCCTCAGATTGCTTAATACTTGCATCCAGGTTCCCAGAGTTGTCAGGGGCATTGTCTTGTTTCATAGGGGTTGAATGATCTTTGCAGAAAATAGATGCAACATTTCATAAATGTATTCTGTTTGTTCTATGCCCAACATTATTTAGTTAATCAGTCCAGTCATTAATATATGAAACGGCACTCCATGCCATGCCAATCACACAAGTGCAATCACATGATTAAGTCTAGATTTACTTCTAACAATGGTAAGCGAATCATCCAACTTTTGACACAAGGAACACAGATCAGTGCTATCAGCTGTTACCTTTAAATATGCATAGCATTTATTACACTGTACAAGATATTTGCACATTAACAAATTAACTGCATACTTATTTAAGGAATGCATATTCAGCTTCAAATTAATAAAATATTGCAAAAGAAAAGAATAATCAAAATCAATATCCACAGAATTCAAAGAGAACTTAAATCATCTTGTATGACAAATCACATTAGTAATATACAACTAAAAAGTACAGTAAAGTTGTTCTGACCATACAAGTTCTACAAGCCTAACAATAGTTGTGATTCCTTTATGTCACTGTCCCTTGTAGTCACACTTCTTTTTAACAGTAAAGCTAAACAGATCACAAACCAAGATAAGATTGTTTAGATATTCTCAGGATTTTCCTCTCTGCAGTCTGTGTAAATTTATAGCTGTCTAGGCCCCAATGGGGTGGCTACAGCTTGCCTGCCTAAAACGTATGCCTTTCTAACAACCAACAGTGAAATTAAAGGTAAAACAAAATATGAATCAAAGTAAGTCTTGTTAACAAGCACTCCCTTCCTAACTACAAACAGTGAAAAACAGTGATAACAAATACAATATAAATTCAAATAAAACTTATCTTACCAGTCAACTCCACAGTAAATCACAAGCCAAGATAGGATTGTTTAGATATGCTATGTAAACTTATGTGCAAAGGACCATGTTGCTGCTTCTGGAATACTTGTAGAATCCAACCCTTAACAAAGAACCATGCCAAGGCCCTCGTAGAGTGAGCCTTGATCCTGCATGGAATAGTTTTGTTTTGGAAATAACCTGACACAACCATTTGGAAATGGTCTGTTTTGACACAGGCTGCCATTTCTTATTACCTTCACAAGAAATTAACTGATCAGAAGTTCAGAAAGATTTTGTTCTGTCAAGATAATGCCCGAGTTATCTGTGGACACCCAAGGTATTAGACATCCTTTCTACCTTATTTTTAGGTTCTGGAAAGAAGACAGGGAGATGGAAAGATTGGCTTAAGGTAGAACTGGATACCACTTTAGGCATATAAGAAAAATCAGTTCTCAAAAGAAACCCCATCTTTGTAGGAAATTGGATAAGGCCAACCCACCACAAGAACTTGCAACTCAGATACTCTGAGAGGTCAGAGCAATGAGTAAGACTGTGTTCCATGTTAAGAACTTCAAGTCAGCCTGATGAGCTGGTTGAAATACAGCAAGTATTAAAATTTCCTAGCACAAAATTAAGATCTCAAGGAAAAGCCACTGGTTTTCTGAGAGTTTTCTTATGCAGAACCCCTTTCAAAAACATTCTGACATTCAACTGCATTGAAAGAGGGGGATCCATTGGCATATATGCTGAAATGGCCAACAAAAGAACCTTGATAGATTAGTAAGACAGGCCATAGGATAGTAACTCACACAAATACTGTAAAACCACAGAAACACTAGCCATTAATGGCTGATGGTTCTTTTGATGGCATCAACCAAAAAAACTTTTCCATTTGCTAATATATGATTTTCTAGAAGCAGACTTTCTTGCTTCCATCTTATCTGCTGCATATCCTCAGAAAACACGTGCCTAAAAGGTATTAAAACTGCTATCATCCAGGCAGTCAACTGCAGTTGTTTGGGGTCAGGATGTATCAATCACCCTGATCTTGTGCTTGTAAATCCAGTCTGTGAGGAAGCTTGTGGTAATCACCCTTGGTCATTTTCAAAAGAAGGAAAGAGGTGTCAAGAGAATCATGAATGCTTCCCACTGTTGCCTAAGCCAGAAGAGGGTCATCACAATGATCTTTGGGGAGTCAGTCATTCTGAATCTTCAGAAGTACCCTAGAAATCAGTGGTAAGGGAATAAAGGCATACAGGAACATTCCTATCCAAGGAAAAGAAAATGCATCTGTCCTCCAATCCTTGCATGGAGTCCTGGGACAGAATTTTGCCAGTTGATTGTTTAGAGAGGAGGCAAAAAGTTCATCTTAAGATGCTCCCCACACCCCCTGATTCAGTTTCCATTTGCGGCTGTGCCTTGGTCTAGCTCAGCTTTTCTTACCAATAATTTTTTCTCTGGCATGATGTACGATGCCTGTAGAGTGAGATTGTGCTATAAAGCTGTATCCCATGCTAACATACCTAATCTACACAGGGGATAAGATCTGGTTCCCCCTTGGTTATGTATCACATCACTGTGGTGTTGTCTGTAAACACTTAGATGTCCCAGGGACCACAGAGTTGAGAATGTTTATAAGAGCTATCATCTCTTTATATTTTTTTTTTTTGGGGGGGGTCTTTTATTCCAAAAACTCTGCACTTTTATGCCCACTAATACTGCTCTCCAAGCAAAGTTTGAGGCATCTGTTTTGACTGTGCTGCAACAGAAGGAGAGAATGGGAGATTTGGATTCTGACATGATCTCTATTTTTACAAATTTCAAGACTGGAATTTGAAAGTCAATGGGTGTTAATGCTGGGACTATAGAGATTTCAGATCTCACTGTATCGTTCTCATGTGGAGTTTGTAAGAGGTATCATGGATGCCATGAGACTCAGAACCCTGAGGAATTCCCTTGCTGAGATAGAGGTTTGACTGAAAAACATGAGCGATAGGAATGGAGCAAAGTCTTAAAAGTGGAGAAGTTCTGGGTAGTTCGGATGTGGGGAAGAAGCGAGTTCCATTTTTGTGCTAAGGAAAAATGACAACAGAAGTTGCCCAGGAATACGTAAAGGTTTGTACACTTCAAGGAGATTCTGATTATTAGACCTGAGAGATCGATCAGGAAGATGCATATAAGGATGGAGGAGAGTGAGCGGCATTGAGACAGCTTGAAAATGAGTTTATGAGCAGTAGAGAGCTGAATGTAAAAGAGATATTTGGGGAGCTCCAGCCACTTCAAGGAGTGTAAGGCATCACAGTGGTGGGAGAAGGATTTGGACCTAGAAGCAAACTTGGAGATTTTATTGTTGCAAGATGCCAGTTTAGTCTTAAGGGTGGATTGTAGATTGCTAAGGAGAGGGGCCCCATACATGAAAGAGGGAAGAAGGTAAGTGGCGGTAAGCTTAGTTGAAGAGATAAGGTAGTGATTGTGCCGATAAAAGCATTCCGAGCTTCTGGTGAGTTTTCTTGATGTTAGTTTGAAGGTGGGTGTCAAAATTTAGTTGTTCATCGATAAAGACACCTAGAAGCTTATTGTGGGGGACTATTTCAATAGGAGTCATGCTTTGGCTTACTATAGAAAAGGAGTTCTTGTTCGTTTTGATGTTTTTAGATGGGGTAAAGATCATGATTTTGGTTTTACATGCATTTAGAGCTAGGTGATTGCATAGCATCTGTGTCTCAGTGCTGTTAAAAGTGGCCTGAATTACATGGATGAGTTTGGGAAGAGATTCAACACAGCAGATGATAGTAGAGTTATCTACATTTTGGACAAGTTTAGTGTTTGGGATACAATGATGAAAGTCATTAAAGAAGAGGTTAAATTGTAACGGACCCAGGACAGAACCTTGGGGGATGGCTGTCAGAGTGTCAAGATAGGAAGAGGTACAATTTTCCCACATGAGGGCCTGTTGTCTGCTTGACAGGTAACTGGAAAACCAACTGATGGAAGAGGAGGAAAGATTAAGCTGAAAGATCTTGGACAAAAGTAGGCTATGGGAAATGTTATCGAAGGCCTTAGATAGGTCTAGGAGAAGGCTAGATACAATATTGCTTAAGTCACAAGCGCAGCTGATATTATCAAGGAAGGGTAGAAGGGCTGTGGTGGTATTGTGTCTGGGTCTAAATCCATGTTGTTGGGGTCAGCAGGGGGTTGTCTAAAAGTTAAGGTAAAAGTTGAAGGTGAATACATTTTTCAAGAATTTTAGAGATAGCAGAGAGAATGGCTATGGGGTGGAAATTGGAGAGGTCAGTGTTGTTGACCCCTTTATGTAAGGGAATGATAAAGTTTTTTTTTTCCCCAGAGGAGGGGTATGTAGGATTCTTGAATGGAAAGATTGATTAGGATACACAGATGGGGAGAGTTATGCCATCAGCAGCTAACTTGAAGTTAGATGGTAAGCTGTCAGGGACATTAGAGCATGGTTTTACTTTTTTGAGGAGTTGTTTTATGGTGTTGACAGGAATGGGTTTAAGGGTGAAGGGAGGGGGTGGATAGCACTGGTGAAAGAAGGAGAGGAGTTGTAGGTGAGAGATATGGAAGGAGCTGATGAGTTGTTAGGGAAAGATGTGGTGAGCTTGGCTATTGAATCTATGAAGGAGTTTAATTTGGTGGCTATGATATGATCTGGAGTGCTAGGGTCAGGGCAGGGGTTATCTTTTCTGCCAGGAGTGAGTAGGGCAGAGGTACTACAAACTTTCTGGGGGTTGGATATGCGATTATTTTGCAGCTTAGAATAGTAAGATTTGCACTCGGAAGCAATTTGTGTTTTAACTCTATTACAAAGTTGTTTCTATTCAGAAAGGGAGTTAGGTGTTTTCTATTTTTGGTAGAGTTTCCATGATTTAGCACGGGTATGCATGAGGGTTATTGCTTCTTTGGAAAGCCAGGGGGTGGTTTTGGATTTCACTTAGTTCTAGGAGGAGCAAAGCTGTCTAGTAGGTTAATGAATGAAGTATTAAAGTAACAGCGTTATCAAGAGGAAGAGTTTTCAGTGGGTTCCAGTTCATCTATTTTAAGCAATCAGAGAAGGATTAAGGGTTAACATTTGTGAGGGTACAGGTTGAGATATAATTATGTTGCAGGTGTAGGGAGGAAGCTGAGTGACATATGAAGGTGAGATCGCTACGGGAATCAGGCAAGGTGCCATTATCAGAGGTATTGTTTCGTTGGGAAACTAATATCCAGTCCAGAATACTGCCTGAAGAGTTATCTTTATTAGACTTGGTAGGAGAATTAATTAATTGGGAGAAAAGGTATAGGTTTATATTTTGGGAAGTAGTGGTTGAGTGAATAGAAGTCCAGTTAATGTTAACGTCTCCTAGTATAATTGTTTCATTACTTATGTTAGAAGAGAACCAAGAGAGACTATCTTCAAGAATGGGGATGTTACTTCCAGGTGGAATATATAGGGAAGCTATAACTATGTTTTTATGGTTATTGATTTTTAGGAGGGCCAAAGTTATTTCGGCTGTAGTAAATTGAGGTATAGGGTTGGTGTAAAATGTCACAGTTAGACAGGAGGAAAAAGGTAGGGCTACTCCATCTCCTTTCTTTTGAGTTCTGTGAAGAGAGGGTGAAGGTGTTGAGATTGAGTTTGTATTCTGGTTGGCAAAGGGTCCAGGGTTAGGGTGTATGTCTCTGGAAAGGAGGATAAAGATTAGTTCAAGAAGGGATGAAAATTCATTAGAATCCTCTGAGTTGGAGTTGAAGGGGAGAAAGAATATGGGATATGGATTTTGAGTGATGGGGACTGTATCTGAGGTGACAAGGAGCTTTCTGTTGAAGAGGAGAACATCATTGGAATGGTAGAGATGAGGAAAAATGTAGGATGAGTAGAAGGGTTCTTTTTTAGGATGTGTAGAGGCTATGTGGCAGGGAGGGGAATACAAGAAGTTACGGAGGCAGGTACGGTGGAGTAGAAGGTAGAGGGAGAAGGGAAGAAGTATTATGAATAATGGTTGTGCAGGTACAG
Organism: Protopterus annectens; assembly: GCF_019279795.1. Taxonomy (NCBI): domain Eukaryota; kingdom Metazoa; phylum Chordata; order Ceratodontiformes; family Protopteridae; genus Protopterus; species Protopterus annectens. The sequence goes on from NC_056735.1 coordinate 341,935,274, forward strand.
TGTGCATAGTTATTGTAGTGCAGTGTGGAGGTGTGATGTAATTTAAAGGGGTGCAGTGACAGGTGAATTAGAGTGTGACTAAGATAATTTAGACGCTGTAGTAGGGGGTGCAAGAATAACAGTGGAGATAAGGTGAAATAATTAGTGTAAAGGAGGGGAATAGCTAATTGAGAGGAGGGTGGAACCTAGACTATGTCTAGTGTGGAAGTGGTTATATAGATGCATGGAATCAGGAATACCTGACAGGACTAAATCATCCTCCACAAGGAAGACTAAACCTGTCTGGTGGACATCTGCAATAAATAAACTATATAACAAAAGAAAAAAAATTGCTGTCCAGGACCAAGAAGGAGCAGGTGCCCAGTTGGAAGCAATCTCTCCTTAGCCTGAACAAGCAAAGAAGAGCGCTAGTGAAATCTCCAAAGCAAACTTCAAGTCTAAATTGGCAACATCTACTAGAGACAATCATAAGGCCTTCTTCACATATGTCCACAATCTCAAAGGAAGCACCCAGATCTGTTCAGAACTGGTGGTCAAGGACACCACATAAACAAATGCCGTAGATACAGTAAACTTGCTGGCTGACAGATTCAGTGAAAATTTCACCCATCTGTTCCCACCCCATCAGTAAAATCAGGACATTCCCAGTACCTGTCCCCCTTCCCCATACATCTAGGGAGCAGGTCATCACTGCTCTCTCAAAGGCAAAAAATAGCCTCCATGGGACCAGAGAACATCCTAGGCTGCATACTACATGAACTCAGGCAGGAACTTGCCTGAGTACCGACTTTGTCCCAGCTGAGTGGAGAACAACCACTGTCGTCCCTTTTCACACAAAGTTGGAGCGTCCACTGATCCAGGAAATTATAGACCAATCAGCCTCACTATCCTGACCTGCAAGGTCATGGAATGATTATCACGGACCTAATTAACATGGACATTGACCACCTCCAAAAGCCGCGGTGGTGCAGCGGTAGCATTGTTGCCTCACAGCAAGAGGTTCTCCCATTCGATTCTCATCTGGAGCGCCTTCTGTGTGGAGTCTGCATGTCCTCTCCACAGTCAAGTGGCGTTCAAAAGACATGCGTGAATGGGCGTGGCTTTGTTGAAGGTTGGGCGTCGAGCTGACACCTCGGCACCATAAAAATCTACTGCCAATCATTAGCGGACCGGAGTTCCGCTGTGGCGACCCCTAACTGGGAAAAGCCGAAAGAAAGAAGAAGAAGATTGACCACCTCTAAACACTCAATCCCACACAGTTTTGCCTTGTCAAGGGGAGGTCATGTCTGTTAAATTTGGTTGACTTTTTTGAGACAGTCACCAAAGCCACGGAGGAGGGGAAGATGGTGCATACCGCCTACTTTGACCTGGCCAAAGCCTTCGACACTATTCCCCACTCAGGCATAATAGATAAACTATCTCAACAAAGCATCAATTCATATGTTACCAGATGGGTAGCTAACTGGCTCACTGATAGAACCCACCTAGTCAAAATAGGGGAAGCCACCTTAAGCAGTAAACCCATATTGAGCAGAGTACCCCAGGGTTCGGTCTTGAGGCCTCTTATTTGGAATATACTTTTCTTAGGTGGAGGCCAAAACCAGTGGGCTATGGCTGACCAAGTTTGCAGATGACTGCAAGCTGGGTGTGTTCATCAATCCCCCTAGTAACGTGGACATCCTCCAAGAGGGTCTCACCTAAACAAATGACTGGTGCCAGAAACATGACCTCAAGCTGAATACCAAAAAATGCATCATCATCCCATTTGGGGTGAGTGACATCCCAGCAAATTATCACATTAATAACATCCTAAGCACACAATCAGTCATGAGGGATTTGGGTACCCAGATTGATAGCAACCTGACTTTTGATCACCATGTTCCTTCCATTATACACAAAACTTTCTACATGGCCCACCTCATAAGTAAGGGTATCTCATCCAGGGACAAGGAGGTCATAACATCCCTGTATTCTTCCCTTATAAGACCCATTATAGAGTACAACACCCCGTTCAGCACATACCTTGCAAAGCACATGCAGCAGCTGGAGAGACCACAGAGGTTCCTCACCAGGAGAATCCAGAGCCTCATATCTACCACACACAGATAGGCTTTTAGTCTATCCCTCTACTTAGTTTCATACAGACTCCTCAGAGGTGACCTCTGTCTGGCAAAAAAGGCAATCTCAGACCCAGCCTTGATGGGACTGCTGCATATCTGCAAGTCAAGCTGCACTCGAGTAACCCACACACATGGCCTCAAGCTGGTCTGTGACATCAATAGAACTTGTTGGCAGGACAGATTTGTGTCCCAGACACTCCCCCATCTGTGGAATAGACTCCCTCTCCATATCAGAGTGCCTCTTTACCCCTTTTTAAGTGCAACCTGGATAACTGGATGGGAAATAGAAAATGCATCCCTGGGATTCCACCCGTGTCCCTGCTGGACAGGGGTATTGGGTGCTGATTTGTCTAAATATGGGCTAACCTCTTGGCTAGGCTTACAAGGGCCACAGGACAAACAGCTTAGTAACTTCCTATGATCCTATGAAAAGGTAAGCAAGTCATCTAAGTAAGGAAAATGTGGATAGCCTACAGTGTATAGTGGGCTGTCACAGGGGCTAGACATTTTATGAACATTCTTGGAGCAGTGGATAACCCAAAGAGTAAGGCAGAGAACTAATAATGTGATCCAGACACAGAATATCTTAACACCTGAAATCTGGATGAATGAAAATGTGATGGTATGTGTCTTTTCAATCTAAGGTAACTAAATAACTCAAATGAGTATGAAGGGATAATAAGCAGAGAAGTGACAGCATTTTGAACTTGGGCACTATCACAAACTGGCTCAAGAAAGAAATGTCCAAAAAAAGAAGTTATATCTTACCATAACATTCCATCTGTGTTGTTGATCTTCATTCATTCATTACCGATAGGAATCGGTTCCGTCCTCAGAACTGAGTCGGCCTTTTACCAAGCTCGCACCAGCCCTAAACTCTCGAGCCAAGGTTTTACCTACAATGCCCTCTTCCCTCTCATGTCAGATCAAGTTTGCCAGATAAAAGTAAAGCAGAGGCTGTCTCTGGTCAGAGTGAACCTATTCAGATGACACAGGAGCCAATGTGATCCCCTAGGAGCCTTTTGAGGGGGAAGGAGGGTGGGAAACAATGAATGAATGAAGATCAACAACACAGATGGAACATTATGGTAAGACATAACTTCTTTATCTGATGTTGTTAATCTTCATTCATTCCTTACTGATGGGACAGAGTTCCCAGCTACCTTTGTTCCTGGGATGCCCTTATGGAAGGATGTTCCTGAGCCCCATTGAACTGAAGGATACTCTTCCTCTAGAGGCCAAGTCCAATTTGTAATGAGTGATGAAAGTATGAGGGTTGGCCCAAGTTGCGGCAGCACAAATGTCAAAAAGGCTCTAGCATGATAAGCCGCAGACGTGGCCACTGACCTGGTAGAGTGGGTTCTGACTCTATGTGGTAGTGAAAGGTTATTTTGTCATAAATGAGCATGATGCAATTTCTCACCCATTTTGCTAATGTTACTTTGGAAACAGGACACCCCATTCTGTGTCCCGAAAAGGCCACAAACAATTGATCTGATTTCCAGATAGATTTTGTTCTGTCAATTTGTCTATGCACGTCTAACAAGTGAAGATGATACTCTCCTCTATTAGCATGGTTAGGAAAAATACTGGAAGGTCAGTTGTCTGGTTATTGGAAATATCTGACAACTTTTGGCAAGGAAGAACAGTTTGCTTGGAGTGATACTCTGTCCTTATGAAAAATAAGATAGGGACACTTGATGCATAAGGCTTGAAGTTCTGATATGCGTCTGGTTGACGTGATGGCTTTCAAGAAAAGGGACTTCCATGAAAGAAATTTTAGATCACAATTAGATGGTTCAAAGGGAGGCCCAGTTAGATTTTGTAAGACTAATGAGAGATCCCGGGGTTCTATTGGTTCTCTGAAAGGAGGTTTAATATGGATGATGCCCACAACTGATGTCTGTTCAAAGGGAGGTCCAGTTAGATTTTGTAAGACTAATGAGAGATCCCGGGGTTCTATTGGTTCTCTGAAAGGAGGTTTAATATTGATGATGCCCTTTAAGAATGTTTTGCAAAGTCTGTGAGACATAAGGGAAGAGTTTTGAAATCCATTACGATAATTAGAAATGGCAGCCAAGTGAATTTGAATAGTTGAGGCTGCTGCGCTTGAATCAAGTAGGTCTGCTAAATATTCAAGGACGGTGGTGATAGGCACTGTAAAATGATCTAGATTTTTCTTCTGTATCCATATTGAGAATCTCTTCCACTTGCTGAGATAAATCCCTTATCATCTGGTGGATGATTTATGAGAAGCAATAAGTATATTACGTACTGGGGAAGATAGGTCACTCTGCCTGACAATCATTGGAAGTGAAGGAACCAAGCTATCAACTTCAGATTGGAGATGTTTGGATGAATCAATCTGTGTGGGTGTGAGATCAATTCCAGGGATGGCTCTAGGATCCATGGTTGATCTAGAAGGTGAGGCCAAAGGAAGGGGAACCAAATTTGTCAAGGTCAATAGGGGGCAATGAGGATCACTTTGCTTTTCGACTGGAGGGGTTTCTTTAGGAACAGGGGAATGAGAGGGAGAGGAGGAAAGGCATATAGAAGACCTGAGGGCCAATCGTGGACCAGAGCATCCCTCGATGACTCCCCCGGCGGGGGGATAAGGGCAAAGTAGTTGCTGCATTTGTGATTGATTGGAGAGGCACACAGGTCCCTGCAAGGCTGGCCCCAGCGTTTGAAAAGTTTTGCCACTATTAGAGGATTGAGGGACCACTCGTAAGGCTGAAGAATACATCTGTTCAATTTGTCTGCAATCACACTGGAGCTCCCAGAAATGTGTGTTGCAGTCAGAAAGTGGTTGGAAGCTATCGCCCATTGCCAAATTCTCATAGATTCTCAACACAGAGGGTAGGATTTGGTTCCTCCTTGTTTGTTGATGTACCAGACCACTGACATGTTGTCTGATTGAATTGCAATGGTCCCTGATGGAACGATAGAGTGAAATGCTTGCAACGCTAAAAGCACCGCTCTCAGTTCTAGGACACTGATATGCAATCGGGCCTCTGTTTATGACCAGGTACCTTGGACTGTATTTGCCTGATACAGCCGCCCACCCCACCCCATCAGGGAGGCATCCATCATTACCTTGGCCTTGGGTCGATGGGGGCAGAAGGGGCGAGACCACTGTCATCCATCTGATTTCATCCACCACATTAAGTCCTGTTTGCATCTTTGACTCACTCGGATTAGGAAGGACAGAGAGTCCTGTAAGGGGTACCATGGGTTAGCAGTAGCTACTGCAGACGTCTCATGTAGAGTCTCACTAGAGGTACTATGGTGATGAACGCTGCCATAGACCCTAGCAGTTGAAGTACAGATCGAGCCAGGGATAAGTCGTGACAGAGTATCATCCGAACCTGGGATCTTATCCTTTGAAGCCTGTGATCTAGAACAGATGCTTGGCAATTTTTCATGTCCAGAGCTACCCCACTGAATTCTAGGGATTGAGATGGGGTTAAGTTGCAGTTCCAGTTTATAGATATACCCAGATGTTGAGCTATAAGAGTCTTTTCCAGTAGACTCTTAGTGGGGGCGGTGAGGAGCCAATCATCCAGATACAGAAATATCCGGAATCCTTGTAGTCTCAAGTGAGCTGTTATACTGCCATACACTTGGTGAACACTCTGGGGGCTGTAGAGAGTCCAAAGGGCAGAACTCGGAACTGAAAATGATTGGCCCCTGCATGGAAGTGGAGGTATCTTCTTGAGCGTTTGTCCATTTTTACATGGTAATATGCATCTTGAAGATCTATTGAGCACATCCAATTGTATTTCTCCAGCAATGGGAGGATAGACTGAACTGTGACCATCTGGAATTTCTTGTTTGGTAAACTTGTTTAACAAACTGAGATCTAGAATCGGTCTCCAGTCCCCTGTCTTTTTTGGCACTAAAAAGAATCTTGAGTAGAATCCAGATCCTATTTGGTCTGGTGGGACTTCTTGTATGACTCTTTTTTTGGAGCAGCTTTTGAATTTCTAGTGCTGCTGCTTCCCTTTGACTGGGTGGAATGTCGGGAATTCAGGTAGGGGGTTGGGGTAAAGGTTGAATGGAATGTGGTATCCTCTGGTGATTATCCATTGTACCCATAAATCTGTTATTGTATGCCAGGCAGAAAGGTGCAAGTAGAAACGTCCCACAACTGCTTCCAGAGGAAAGCAATCAGGCCGCTCTTCAGGTTGAAAGGGTTGGCCAGAGAAAGTCTCTGGAACCCTGGTTATGCTGACCTCCCCTGCCCTGAAAGGGGTGTCTTCTGTTAGAGTTACCCCCTCTGCCTCTAGGAGAAAACTAGGCACATGCATCACGGAAAGGACCCTGTGATTTTTTGTGCCACATCTTTCCACTCCTCTGGTTTCTAAAATAGGAATGTTGAGGAGCCACAAAATGTACACCTGTGGCAGAAAGGGTCTTGCCGTCTTACTTGCACCTTGCCAACATGTCTAACTTTAGGGCCAAAAAGTGAAGAAGCTTCAACTGGAGCATTCAAGGAGGACTTAAAGGGGTCCACAAAATTGCATAGGTGCATCCAGGCGTGACGTCTCATGATGATGCCTGAACCCACTCCTCTGGCAGCTCCTTCTGCGGCATGGGATATCAGATGCATGGAGGAGCTGGAAATGGATTTGAGGGTAGCTAGCTGTGAGGCCACTTTATCCCAGTCCTCGTCAGACACAGCTCCTGCTAAGGTTTCGGAGAGTTCATTAATCAAATCTCTCTAGAGCCTGTTGAAGTGTGCCATATAATTCAGTGACTTAACTGCAAAGGTCAATGAAGCAAAGACTTGCTTCCCTAGCCTGTCCACTACACAGGACTCCTTGTTGGGTGGGTGGACAGTCTGGCTCTCCTTGGCCAGTTCTTGGCAGCCACCACCATCATGGAGTCTACTGGAAGACCCTTTGACTAATGTGGATGCTGTTCCGGGGGTGATAAAATTTTGTCCGGCCTCCAAGGAATCACTTCAATGGTGTCAGGACATTTCCATGCACACTGCATGAAGAGCTGAACAAGCTCGTCTGCAGGTGGGGTCACCCAGGAGCTAGGGGGCTGGGCACAAAAAGCCTGCAGGAACATAAACTCCTCTGAGGAAGGGTTGGAGGGCTGCCAGCCACATCTCTGTTTCAGAAACTCAAGAATGTCTCCAAAGGACACCTCATCAGAGGGGGGCCCTTCTCCATCATCGAAATCTGTGTCTTTGGTCAAAGACTCTTCAGGGGAGTCTCCGTGCTTCCTCTTGCATGATTTCTTATGGTGAACTTCTTCAGTGGGACCTTCTGGGGAAGACTCTGAAGAAGCAGCACCCTGGGGCAGGCTGTCCTTTGCTCTTGTACTCGGTGTCCAACAACAGTGGCTTGTGTCAGCTGTGGCACAGAGAGGGAGCAGGGTAAGGATTCTGACACCAAAGGCTTACCACAGGGGCCTTTCCATGGACTGGAAGGCTGGCCTACCCGAAGAGAGATAGGAGCCCAGAACAAAGCACGACCACCTTGGAATTGGAACAGAGCATGACAACCTTGGAACCAGCTTCACACCTCATTCTGAAGAACCAGCCACCAAACTAAGAGTCTCAAGAGGGCTGTGTACCAAAAGGACACCCGGAACTGTGGACGGAGTCATGGAAAAAAATAGGTGCTGAGCCAGGAATTCCGGCTCCAATGGGACAGCCACAATCATGAGAGGGTCCCGGTGCCGAATGCACCTGGAGCCACAGGGATGGATCCGATACCACAGTGAGGTCCACCAGTGGAACCGAAGCAAGGGATGCTGATGTCGGCTCAGCGGGGCTTCAAAGCTTGCACAGAAGTTGAAGGAGGAGAGTAGCCTAGAGTCTGTGGAGAAATCTGACTACCTTCAACAGGAAGAGTAATCTTAACTGGAGTGGAGATCCCTCTGGCCATCAGCAGCTGGTAGACAAGGCACACTACATCCAGTTCTGAAAGGCTCCTAGTTGACCGCATGGATAATCCTGATGGGGATTCAGGCCTCTAAGAATGGGCTGTACTGGTGCCCCAGAAAAGGGTCTATCAATGGTGAATATCTTGTCCTGGATGCCTGCATAGATGTATCCAATTTCGAGACAGTTGGAACAGACAACGGTTCTAAGGATGGATACAGCACAGAGAGCGACGGTGCTGAAAAAGCCTGCACCGATGCTGTCAGTGCCGAGGTCTGTTTAGAGTCCTGTAAAGTTGGTGCTGAAGTAAACGCTTTCAGTGTCAAGGTAGATATTGGGGACACAGCCAATGAAGACTGTGCTGAGGCCAGAGCAGAGGTCAATGCAACCGTCAAGATCAGTTCAGGCAATTTTTATATTTTAGTCTTAGTTCCTTAAGGTCACCAGAGGGAGACGATGGAACCGAATGAGCATGTGGTCACTTTTTATGATGTTTGAAGGAGGGGGTGAACCCTCCCTCCCAAAGATAGCTTCCATAAAAGGTGTTTTAAGGATGCCTGTTAAAATCAGTTTGTTCTTTTGCTCATTTAAAGTTCTGGATGAGAAGTTTTTACAAATACCACAGGGCGGTTGAATAGAAAGATGAGGGATGCCCAAGCAGTAAATGTAAAGATCATGTGTGTCTGAGTGTGGTAGTTTACGACCACACTCATTACACTGTTTGAAGCCAGTGGTGTTCTTTTCTGACATGACTAGAAAAACACAACGCTCACACTTAAGGACAAGTAGAAGAAAAATATACTACTACACTAAAAATAGAAAGTTTATTTATTTATTTTTTTTTATTTTAAAGATGAAGGATAGATGAATTACCAATGATGGTAAAACAAGGGCTACCTTAAAGGTAGGAGGGAAGATTACCAACGATGGTAGAAAGATTACCAAAAAGGGTAAGGAAAGTGGGAAAGGAAAGATCTTAAAATTAGGGAAGGCAGTGGGAAGTGCAATAAGACAAATAGAAAAGAGCAAGGTAAAAAAAAAAAGTAAGAAATTTCAATATCCAAGTAGTAATAAAATTAAGTTATAACAGCTTGCAAGAGCTGGCTTGGTACGGCTTTACTGCAATGCGGCAAATAAGATCTGAGGTGACAGGGAAGAGGGCATTGTGGGTAAAACCTTAGTTCAAGAGTTTAGGGCTGGCACGAGCTTGGTAAAAGGCCAACTTGGTTCCGAGGACTGAACAGATTCCCACCGGTAAGGAATGAATGAAGACTAACAACATCAGATCTAGTCTTCTTTCTTTGGTACCAGAAATATACTTGAATAAAAACATTTTCCTGACAGAGGGGGAGAAACAACTTCTATTATCTCCTGAGACAGTATGTGCTGTAAGACAGGAGAGAAGAGAAGAGTTTGGTCTAGCAGATGAGGAGGAATCCCCTGCAAAGGAGAGACAGTCTCCTACTGCCATCTTTAACCTAGATGGATCATACTTGGGACCCATTAACAATCTGTTGCCAGAGACAAAAATGTAGATTCTGACTTTTTGGGAGGTTTAAATGACTGTCAGGGTGGGAGGGTTGGACAAGCTCCATCATATACTCAAACTTATAGGACTGTCCTTTTTTCGGGGGGGGGTGGGGGCCAGCTTTCCATATGGAACGTTTATAAATTCATTTTTTAAATGTTTGCTTACCAGCATTATGCTGAGAGTGTTTATTTTGCTTTTTACTAAAGTTATATGAGTGAGTGAAGAACTCCTTGGAAAACTGGGAGGGTGGAAATATTTGAGTAATTCTGAATCAGCTATTCCCTCTCCCACTTCCAATGAGTCATGGAGCAAAAGGCCCAAAAACTAGATTTATGTCCAGACTCGAAATTTCATTCTTGACATCCTCAGGCAGATTCTAAGAATGCAGGCTGGCAAACTTTCTTAAAACAGTTCCAGTGGCAGCAACCCCGTCAATGTTATCCACAGAGTCATAGGCACATTTTAAACAATGAGTAGTGACTTGGGAAATAGAAGAAACTAAATTACACAAAGCAGATTTCTCCCCACAAGAAGAAACTGATGCCAAAACTTTCCTCATACTTTCTCAATTAGCCAGAATAAACGTCAACATATGAGCTGTATAACTGAGAATTCTAAAAATTTAAGTTGTAGAAACATACACATTTTCCCAAACTTGTCAAAAGCCTTCCCGTCTTTGTCAGAAGGTGAAGGGTTAATATTAACAAAATGTTTAGTAGCAGATGGATTCACTAAGGCTGTAGCTGCTGGGGTCAGGTCTGGGGTTCTCTAGGGGAAACTGACTGTCAGGCTGTGACATAAACATTCTCCAAGTCAAACAGAACTAGGGGGATATGTGGTGGATCTGGAATGATTCTGGAAATCCAGGTTGCAACAATCATAATACTTTGAGGAATTTAGAAGTCTCATTGCTTTACCATTGAAAAAATAATTCATCCTGGTAATAGTCTCACAGAAAGAGAATCACTCACTGGGAGAATAGGATACCACACTACCATCAGAATCTGAATAAAAAAAATATATATGGAGAAAGAACTGGATCTGTGTCTTCACATTCCCTTGTAAGTTCAGTCTCTTGAACCTCTTAATGGAAAAAGGAATCCCTTTTTCTTTTACCAGAAACATCTTTAAAAGAAGGGTTAAGAGCCTGCACTAAATCCTGAACCAAGCCTAATAAATTACTCATGTTTAGAGTAATTGATACAGGACAGGACAAATGTTTAACTAGCTTTTTCTTTCTGACAGAAGTTACTGAAGAATCATACCCGCTAGTAACTTTCTAAGCAATGAACACAACATTCTCGCTGTGCAGAGGCACTTGCCCAATTTCTTCTCCCAAAACCAACAAAAGTGTCTCTCCCTTGCCTGCTAAGGGGACTCAACAGCCACAGAGGATGTGACTAACCGCTAGTTCATGGTGGCTGTAGGAACTATATCAGAGGAATCAGAAGAAAAAGATGAGTGGTCTGAGGCACCAGCTATCACCACAGCACAGTTAACTACTTGAGATTGAGGCAAATAACAGCCTGCCTGTTGTGGCAAAGCTGCTTAACAAGTTTCTTTTTGTTGCTGGAAGAAGGTCTGACCAAGGTGACCATAGTTTGTTCCATGGTCAAGATGAAAATGGTGCCAGATTCCTGGGGAATCTTGGCAGCAATAATCAGCAGAACAGGTAAATAGTAAAGTAAATTCTCCCAAACAAAAATTAAAGTTACATTTGCATGATATTTATGCATCCCTGTTGTCCATTTTCATTCTTACACAATGTATGGGTACTGGATCTGACTCTGCCACTTATCTCAGACTTATGGAGCCAATTGGCTCCTCCCTCTACCCATAGTGCCCCTGGTAGCCTACAGTACTTCAGACTGAGTTTGCTGTTTTATACATATATAAGATATACATATACAAGATATACATATATAAGATACAAGATAGATTAGGAAGAAGGAGATTAACAGTAACCCAGTGATCAAACCTGGAACTAAAAGGTTTCAAAAGGCCCATGAGATGGGGAAGGAGGGTGGGAAGTGGAGGAAGGATGAAAATGGACAACACAGATGTATAGTTATGGTGAGTACATTATCTGATGTTGTCCTTTCCATTCTTCCTCAACATATAGGATAGAGTCCCCAGCTACGTGAATCTTGGGTGGCCCTCATGAGACCAGAGAACTGAAGAACCAAAAGCAGCTCTGCTTCTAGAAGTCAAATCTAGTTTGTAATGAGCAATAAAGGTATGAGTATTAGACCAGGTAGCTGCTGCACAAATATCATCAATGGACATTCCAGACCAGAATGCTGAAGAAGTAGCCATGGAGCTGGTTGAATGTGTTCGTCTTTGATAAGGAAGGGCCATGAAGAGTATATACAAAAGAAATACAATCAGTAATCCATTTAGCCAGGGTAACTTTAGAAACTGGTGATCCCAGTCTGTTCAGTGAGAATAAAACAAACTGATCTGTTGTCCTGAAATTCTTTGTCCTGTGTAAATAGAAACATAGTTGTCTATGTACATCTAAAATATGTAGCATGTACGCTCCCTTACTTGAAAAATTAGGGAATAAGACAGGCAGGTGAATTGTTTGATTGCTATTTGATTCAGATGCTACTTTTGGTAAGAAGGATGAACTGGTTCATTAAGTGATCCTGTCTTTGTGAAAAATCTAAGGATTGGATGATAGAACCTGGAGTTTAGAAATTTTCCTTGCCAGTGTAATAGGTATCAGAAATTCTGTTTTCCAAGACAGAAATGTTAAATTAGTTTTGGCTGAAGATTTAAACAGTTGTTCTGTCAACCCCTGAAGTACAACTATCAAATCCCAAGGAGGTAACAGATCTTTTCTTTGGAGGCCTGAGTGAGATGATTCATCCCAGAGGGATGAGAGAAGGTCTGGACTAGGGTCTAGAATCCATGCACGACAACAAAGATGAGACCAAAGGAAGGGGAACCACACCTGGTGAGGCCAAAAGGAGGCAATGAGAACAACTGAACTCTTCAACCAACTAGCTTTCTGTAAGAATTTTGGAACAACAGGTAACAGTGGATAGGCGTAAAGGAGAATGTAGGACCTAACATGGACTACGGCATCTCTCAGTGACTCCCCCTGTGGAGGGATTAGGGCAGCATACCTGCCACACTTGTAGTTGTGGGAGATGCAGAGAGATCAAGCAAGGTTGACCCCAATGATGGAAAAATCTTCTCAGTCACTGATTTGAGAGAACACTTGTGAGACATCAGAATGGGACTGCTGAGTTTGTCCGCTATTATGCTGGATTTCCCTGAACACACTCACAGGTTCTCACCAGAGGTGATAACATCAGGTTCCCTCTTGTTTGTTGATGTACCAAACCAGGTGGGTGGGTGGACTAATGGTTAAGGTGTTTGCCTTACAAACACAAGGTGCAGGGTTTGAGTCTCACAAGGGATAATTGGCTAGGCTTAAAATGGCTCACAAGGGCAGTTAGCTTAGTACTAATCTATGAACCTATAAACCTATGAACATGGTTTAAATCACAATAGTCCCCAGAGGGAGAACATCTTAAAATGCCTGCAATGCTAGTACGACTGCCCTCATTTCTAGAATTGGTCTGTTGAGGGGACCACATGCCTTGGACCGTCCTTCCCAAGAAATGCCCCCCCCCAGTTGTGAAGTATCTGTGGTCACTGTGGCCATTGGAGGAGACAGAAGCCCAGGTAAATGTCATCTCACTGAATCCACCAATGAAGATGGTTTCTGCATACCCAAGTGAGTCTGACTGGGAAGGATAGAAGATGTTGCAGAATAGACCACTGAACAGTTAACGCACATAGAAACATGCTAAGAGAATTAGGGCTATAGCCACCTCTATTGAACCTAGAGCCTGAAGGATAAGTCTGGCTAGGGGAGCTGGATGAAGAAGGATTTGCTGAATATGGAACTTGATTGTATCTACATGATGAGCAGGTAGAGAAGCAATCTGACTTTCTGTATTCAACTGGCCAGCAATGAACTCCAGGTTCTGTAACAGTTGTAGTTTGGATTTGAAGATGTTAACCGTAATGCTTAGTGTTTGACAAAGCTGGAGCAAATAGTCCCCAAATAGTCCCTGAACTGTCCTAGGAAGTGCCTGGTTGGGACAGTGAAGAGCCAGTCATCTAAATATGGAAAAACTTGGTATCCTAGCAGTCTCAGGGGTGCTGCTACCACTGTCATATACTTGGTAAACACCCTGAGGGCTGTGGTGAGACCAAAGGGCAGGGCTCTCAACTGAAAGTGCAGATGTCTTTGGGAGCATCTGTTCATCTTGACATGATTAAAAAAAAAAAAAAAAGGATGCATTCTATTTTATTTTTTTATTTATTTATCATTTGTTGACCGGGAAAGTCCGACTAGGTTCCACAGATCCTGTTTTCAGCGGAGGCCCGGGGAGAAATGCTCCAGAAGCATGTCTTTAGAATGGGAGGAAACCGGAGTACCCAGAGGAAACCCACGTGAATGCAGGGAGAACATGCAAACTCCACACAGAAGGCACCCCAGCTGAGAATCGAACCAGAGAACCTCTTGCTGTGAGGCGACAGCATTAACCGCTGCATCACTGCACCGCCCAATCCTGAAGATCGACTGAGCACATCCAATTATCCTTGTGCAAAACAGGCAGAATGGACTGAACCATGACCATTCAGAACTTTATTTCCTCACAAATTGGTTCAAGTTGTTTAGATCCAAAATTAGTCTCAGGTCCCCTGTCTTATTTGGCACAAAAATGATCCCTGAGTAAGCTTAGAATCCTCTCTGGTCTGGCGGGACCTTCTGGATGACTTTTGTCCAGCAACTTCTGAATCCTTTGAGCTGCAGCTTCTCTGACTGGGTGGGATGTCAAGAAGCTTTCTTCTTTTGGATGGGGGAGTCTGGAAAAATAGCATGAAATAACCTCTGGATATTATTTTTAGCACCTAAGAGTCTTTTTCATAAGAGCCCAGGTGTTTTGGGGTGCAAAGACAAGTGCCCCTGACTGCTTCCAGAGACAAGTAATTGGGCAACCCTTCAGGAATGCTAAATCTTGAAACCCTGGTTTTGTGCTCCCCCCCGACACAAGAAAAGCATCTTCCATTCACAACCCCCCCCCCCCGGCCCTAGAGGAGATGTCCTTATACGAGGCCTGGAAAGAACCTTGGGATTTCCAGAACCATATTTTCTTGCCCCCTCTGATTCCAGGTAAAGAATCATTGAGAGGTAGAAAAGCAAATCCCTACAGCAGACAGGGTCTTTTCTTCCTGTTCACTGCAGGAGAGAGGTTCTTTAACAGAAGAGTCAAACAAGAAGATTCCTTCAAAAGGGCATTGATGAAAGAAGACTTGAAAGGCTCCACAAAGTTGCATAACCACATCCAGGCATGTCTCTGTACGACAATGTCTGAACTAGCAGCCAGTGAAGTACCCTCTGCAGCATGAGATATCAACCTCATGGACACATTGGAGATGGATAATAGAGTGGCTAGTTGAGAGGATGATCTTTTACAGTCCTCCACAGCCATGGACTCCAAGAGGGATTTGGAGAGTTCAAATCCCTCTGCAACCTTGTAAAGTGCACTAAATAATTAGGCAAAGGTCACTGAAGCAAATGTGTGCTTTTCAAATCTGCCCAACACCCTCGACTCTCTACTGGGGGGGTGGACAGAGGAGCTCTACTCAGCTCACTCCTTCCCCTGCATCAACAGGGACTCCTTTGCTCCCATGGGGTCTGTCTTTTGGTGGTGCCAAAATCTTGTCTGGATGACAGGGGATTCATGTAACAGAATCTGGTTCCTTCCATGCCCGGTAAGTAACTAATTCGAAAAGCTCATCAGCCGGGGGAGTCACCCTAGATGTAGATTGGCCAGAACCAAAAGCTGCCAAAAATACTGACTATTCTGGAAAGACTTTGAGGACCCACCACCTTTCGGTTTAAGATCTCCAAAATGTCTCAAAATGAGACGTCATCAAGTAGTGATCTTGGGGTCCTTTCCCCTTCGTTGAAGTCAGTATCCTCTATGAGAGATTCCAAAGGGGAATCTATGTTCCTCCTTTTGCATTTTCTGTCCTAATCCATACTTCGAAGAGGGAGCTGGACCCAAACTATCTAGCTCCAAGGGGCAAGGACAGCTCTGACCATGTAGAAGTAGATCCAGGCCCCTCGTATCCAATGTCTAAGCTTCGGCTCCAGGACTCATCCCGATCTGAGGGAATAAAAGTAGAGCCAGTCAGGGCAACTGCCAGAGTCGAAGACATAACCCTCTACAGCTCTGACACCAGTTCTCTCAGGACTCTTGGATCAAAGTGCTATGAAACCATGGGCCAGATCAGAGATGAAATACTACTATATGGGAAGTGGAAGGGAGGCTCATGGATCTTTGGGCGGCGCAGTAGTGCAGCGGTTAACATTGTCACCTCACAGCAAGAGGTTCACCGGTTCGATTCTTGGCTGGGGTGCCTTCTGTGTGGAGTTTGCATGTTCTCCCTGTGTTCGCGTGGGTTTCCTCCGGGTACTCTGGTTTCCTCCCACATTCCAAAGACATGCATCTGGAGCATTTCTCCCCGGGCCTCCGCTGAAAACAGGCTCTGTGTAACCTAGTCGGACTTTCCCGGTCAACAAATGATAAATAAAAATAAAAAAAATAAATAAAAATCTGATGGAAGACAGAGCCGGAATAACCTCCACTTAAATTTGAGCTCTGAGGAACTTCCCCATCATCCTATTTACTTTGGTCTTGGACAGACTTCTGGAGGACCTGACAGACAAGGTAGTGGATTGTGGCATAGAATGTTTTTCTCAGAGTGGTATGCAGATAGGAGGGATGAAGCAGGAATGACACTGGATCGATCAAGAACTCTGGGAGTCTTTGAAGCACCAGAGGTCGGATCCAAGGTTTTCGGATCCGAGGGCTGTATCAGAGATTTACTTGATACAACTGTCAGATACAAGGGCTTGGGATCTGCAGTTTTCCTTTCTGGATCCGAGGAATTAGGAAGTAGTAATTCCTTGGGGACCAACTTGTTCCTCCTATCTGCAACTGCCCTAAAATTAAGTGCAGCTTAGATAGCACAATTAGTACTGAGGTGTGCTGCTCCTAAATAATAAATGCACTTCCTGTGGGCATCAGAATTTTTTTAAAATCCTGTTGGCTTCTCAGCCACAGCTTTGGAAAAGAAGGAGAGAAGGGAAAGATTCTTTTTTTTAAACAACAAAACTACTAACAATAGAAGTAGAAATAAAGTAAAGGAGGTACCAACAATGGTATGCAGCAAATATACCTAACAAGGTAGAGAAAAAGGAAGTAAAAGACAGGGCTAACAAGTAGAAACTCTTAAAATCTAGATAGCTGAAGAGGGAGGATATAGAGAAAGTTAATTGGTTAAGATTTCCTGATGAAAAAAATCTACTCACAAATGTTCGGATGATTGAAAAACGCTTCTGGGAGAGGATCCGCATTCATGTAAGATGGCAGCAAATGAGATCCAAGGTATTATAGGATAGCTGGGGCATTATGGGTAAAGTGAAGCGCTCAAGAGTTGATCTATGAGTCTTAGATATGAGGGAGAGTCAGATCCGGTACCCATGCATTGAGGAAGAATGAAAAGGACAACATCAGATCAATCATAAAGCACTTTAAATGGCCCCCCTATCAAAATGAGGGACTGTCCCTCGCAAAGTGGGACAGGTGGCAACCCTAAGAAAGTACAGATAGTAGAAAAGGAAGCCACATCTACTATGTTTGAAAAATCACTAAAATTTAAGGATATATAATCCTCTCCACCAAAAAAAAGATTTTAAAGGGAGGGTAGTCATGGATAAATGAAGATGGACAACACAGATGGAATGTTATGCTAAGTACATAACTTCTTTATCTGATGTTGTCAATCTTCAATTTATTCTTAGATAAGACAGAGTCCCCAGCTACCCAAGATCTCGGTGAACTCAAAGAAGGATATTCCTGAGCACCATCAAACCAAAGGACGCTCTTCCCCTAGAGGCCAAGTCCAACTTATAATGAGTAATAAAGGTATGGGGAGAAGCCCAAGTAACTACTGCACATATATCATCCATTGAAGCTCTAGATTGGAAAACTCCTGAGGTGCCTACAGATTTTGTAGAATGAGCTTTCCTGGGCCAATGCAAAGTTATTTTGTTCTTGTTCAAAAGAACATATACATAACATACTGCAAGAGGGTCTCACAGCAACAAATGACTGGTGCCAAAGTCATGGCCTTAAGTTAAACATAAAAACATGTATTATCATTTCATTCAGTAAAACTACAGCCCCTACTGATTGCCACATCAACAGCAACCCCTTAAGCACACAACCTGTGGTGAGAGACCTAGGTACTCAGATTGACAACAATCTTACATTCAACTAACATGTAGCAGCAATGGTCAGAAAAGCCTTTTACTTGGTTCATCTCATAAGTAAAGGGATTGCATATAGAAAAAAGGAGGAGGTTATCACCTCTCTGTACTCCTCCCTCATTAGGCCAACAACTGAGTGCCCCGTTTGGTATGTACCTCTCCAAATATCTTCACCAACTGGAAAGGCCACAGAAATACCTCACAAAGAGAATCCATGGCCTCCAACACCTGTCCAATGTGGACAGGCTCAAATCACTATCACTCTACTCAGTATCATACAGATTGCTCAGAGGTGATCTGTGCCTAGCCTACAAGGCAACATCAGACCCTGCCCTATTAGAGAAGGTCTATATCTGTAAGTTGTGCGCCTTACCTGCTCAAAAAGCCTAAATCTAATATGCAATATCAACAAAACCTACTGGAGAGACAGGTTTGTCTCCCAGAGGCTGCCCTGTCTCTTGAATAGTCTTCCCATACATGTCAGAATACCTCACTGACCCACTTCAAGCACAACATTGATGAGTGGATGGGAAACCACAGATTTGTCCCAGGGTTCCACCTGTGTCCCTCATTAACAAGGATGACAGATGCTGACCGAGGTTTCTTTTGGGGGGATAAACTCTTTGGCTAGGCTTGTAAGGGCCCCAGGGCCATTAGCCTAGTAACCTCCTATGATCTTATCATAAATAAATGAAATACAGTCTTTCAGCCATTTATCCAGAGTCACCTTGCTGACAGGCTTACCCAACTTTGCACTGGAAAAGGAAAGAAATAGGTGGTCAGATTTTCGAATGTCTTTTGTTCTGTGAAGATAGAAATGTAATCGTCTGTGAATGTCTAGTAAATGTAAAGAATATTCACCTTTGTTGGGAAGATTTGGAAAGAAAACTGATAAATTAATAGCTTGATTGATGTTAGACTCAGACTGCCTTGAGAAGAAAAGAGGGGTTTGTTTGTAAAGAAACTCTATCTTTGTGGAAAATCAGATAAATAGGTTTACACAAGACCTGAATTTCTGAGATCCTTCTGGCAGAGGTTATAGCTACCGAAAACAGTGTCTTCCAAGACAAAAACTTCAGATCACATTCTGCACAGGGTTCAAAGGGAGAATGTACTATGGCCTGTAACACTTAGTTTAGATCCCAAGACAGCTTTGGATCTTTGAAAGGAGGTTTCAACAAGAGCGTGCCTCTTAAAAATGATTTACAAAGTCTATGAGAGGCTAAAGAACATTCTTCCAAACCATTGTGAAAATTGGAACCTGATGGTAGGAGGGGAAGCTCCAACATGAAAGAGAGGCTAAAAAGTCTAAAATATGTTCTATAGAAGCAGAAAAGGGATTAATATAGTTTTCATGCACCCAAATGGTAAATCTCTTCCATTTGCTAGAGTACAGTTTATGAGTGGAAGGTTTATGAGCCGATAAGAGGATGTGGTGTACTGGGGAGGAATTATTTAGATGCCTGGCAACTAATGGATTGGAGGAACTATGCTGTCAGCTAGAGGTTCAAAATGTCTGGGTGAACAAGTCCTACTGGATGGGGCAGATGGTCTGGAATTGGGTCCAGAATACAGGGTTGTTGAATCAGATAACGCCAAAGGTAGGGGAAACAAATCTGTCGAGGCCAAAAGGGGGCAATGAGGTCTACTGTGCTTTTCAACCTGAGTGACTTCTGTAGGAATTTCAGAATTACAGGTATCAGGGGGAAAAGCGTACAGGAGACAAGGGGGCCAATTCTGGAGGACAGCGTCTTTGGGCAACTTCCCCGGAGGGGGAATCAGGGTGAAGTAATTGCTGCACTTGTTGTTTAGGGGGGAAGGCAAACACATCGCAGCAAGGTCGACCCCATTGATAGAAGATCCTTTCCGCCACTTCTGGATTGTGAGACCATTCGTGAGGTTGGAAGATAATATGCTCAGTTTGTCTGCAATTGCACTAGAACTCTCCTGAATATGCATTGCTATTAGAAGGCAGTTGGAAGAGATCGCCCACTGCCACACTCTGAGGGCTTCTCGACAAAGGGGATAAGACTTTGTTCCTCCCTGCTTGTTGATGTACCAAACTACTGACATATTTGTCTGTCTGAATTGCAATTGTCCCCTGAGGAAGAGCTGTTTGAAAGGACTGCAACACTAGTAGCACCTCTTAGCTCCAGGACACTGCTATACAAGGTGGCCTCTAAAGGAATCAAGTGCGTTGGACAGTCTTGCACAGAAAATGCCCCCCACCCCATCTGGGAGGTGTCCGTGGTCACTATAGCCGTGGGCTCTGGAAGAACTAAGGGGTGACTGAGGAGAATTTGTTAGGAATACGTCCACCAAAGTAGATCCCTCTTGCAACAACTGGTGGTCTGACAAGGGCTGGCGAAGGATAGACCACTGAGAATCTAGTAGCCATTGCAGAATTCTCATATGAAACCTGACTAGAGGGACTAGAGTTATTTAGGCTGCCACCGACCCTAGAGTTTGCAAAAAGTACAGTTTTGTACCTACCATAAATGTAGATGTTCGAGGATCCACATTGCTGCAGTCCTAACTATTGGGTAGTCCGCTGTCCAGTCGGCCCGAATACCAAAGTATATGGCTGACGTCGGTCAGGGCGCATTAGACTGACGTCAGTACGTCAGGGTACTAATGCGCATGACCGACGTCATATCCTCAGTCTTTTCTTGCCCCAGATGTCAGAAGACCCTGAAAAGATAAGGCCAAAAACAAAAACTTCCAAAATACCTGCACCAAAAAATATAGATATATACAATTAGCAGAATATCACCTCACCTACACAACCACCCCTAAACACAGAGGGGAAGGATGGAGGGTAAATTGGACTGCAGCAATGTGGATCCTCGAACATCTACATTTATGGTAGGTACAAAACTGTACTATGTTCTTCATTCCACATTGCTGCAGTCCTAACTATTGGGTAGAATCCCAAAGCAGAGGTAAGGGAGGCTGGCAAATTATAAGGAAGCAGGAACTGACAACATGCCTTGCAAAATAGCAGTGGCAAAACCAGCCCTAGACTTAGAGTAGAGAGGAAGGTGATAATGCTTAGAGAAAGTATGCACTGAACTCCAAGTAGCTGCCTCCAAAATATCCTTAGTTGCCACCCCCCTTAGAAATGCTGTGGAAGTGGCAGTAGCCCTAGTGGAATGAGGCCTAATCCCAGCTGGAATCTCCTTGCCATGATGGGAATAACAAAATGTAATGCAACACCCAATCCACCTAGAAATAGTTTGTTTTGACACAGGCTTGCCTTTGAAGTCAAAGCAAAAGAAACAAACAACTGCTGAGACTGCCTAAAATCCTTAGTCCTGCTCAAATAATAACGCAATAGCCTGTGTACATCTAAAGTGTGCAAAATCTTTTCCCCTTTATTTTGGGGATCTGCATAAAAGGTAGGCAAATGAATAGTTTGGTTTAAAGCTACACTAGAAACCACCTTAGGCATAAAGGAAGGATTAGTACGTAAAGATACCCTATCCTTATGAAAAATCAAAAAAGGCTCCACTGCCATAAGGGCCTGCAACTCAGAAACCCTTCTTGCAGAAGTAATGGCCAACATTCCATGACAAGTATTTCAAATCAGCAGTAGCCGCAGGCTCAAAAGGTTGTAGAGTAAGTTTCTCCAACACAAAATTGAGATCCCAAGCAGGAGTAGGAGCTCTACGGGGGTCTTATATTCTTTGCCCCTCTAAGAAATTGCTTGAACAAAGGATGCGAAAACAATGGTGGGTCACAATCATAGTGAGCTGAAATTGCTGCAGCATGAATCTTAATGGAAGAGAAAGACAAACCTTTGTCCAGTAACTCAGTAAGATATTGAAGAGCCACACTCAAATTTGGCTCTGTAATCTCCAAATTGTTTGCTGCACTCCAAAACAAAAATCTCTTCCATTTTTCTGCGTACACTTTCCTTGTACTAGGTCTTCTGGCTTCCATAATCACATTTAAAACTTGTTGAGGAAGCTGAGACCTGCTGTCTTTCAAAACAGAATATGCCAGGCGGTTAGATGTAGAGAGTGAAGCTTGACATTGAGCAGATGACCGTCCTTCTGAGACAACAGGTGTGGAATCAAGGGTAAAGGCCATGGAGGCTTCCTTACCAGACTCCTCAGTAATGGGTACCAGTGCTGCCGAGGCCAATCTGGAGCTATTAAAATCATCCTTGGCTTGTCTTGTCTGACCTTTAGAAGTACCTTTGGAAGAAGAGGCAGAGGTGGAAAGGCATACACATGAAGATTTTTCCAACTGAAAGAAAGAGCATCCACTTTCCAAGCTGTGTGATGAAATTCTTTCGTGCAAAACTTTGGCAGCTGATGGTTTAGTGGAGAAGCGAACAGATCTATGTCTGGAGTTCCCCATGACACTGTCAATGTTTGAAATACATGAAGATCCAGTTTCCACCGTGGGGATCCATGATTTGTCTGCTTAATACATCTGCTAAGGAGTTCTGTGCTCCGGCAGAAACCTTGCCTGAAGAGTTAGTTGCAGACTGAGCGCAGTCTCCCATAAAATCATTGCTTGTCTGCACAATGGGTAAGAATGTGTTCCCCTTGTTTGTTGATGTACCACATGACAGTTGTGTTGTCTGTTAGAATCAACACCTGCCCTGGAAGAAGTAACTCCTTGAAGGCAATTAATGCAAACTGAACTGCTAACATCTCTTTCATGTTGATATGTAGATGCTGTAGTCTGGCAGGCCACTTGTCTTGTATCCACTTTCCATTTAGATGAGCTCCCAAGCAACATCTGAGGCATCTGTCGTTAGAATCTGACTTGCCTCTGGCCGGGTCACAGAGAGTCCCTTGTTTAGGTGACATTCCTGAGCCCACCACAAATTCCTTTTGAATGCAAGGTATTATTTGAATGACAGTGTCCAAATCCTGGCAGTGCTGTGTCCACAGATTTTTGAGATACCATTGTAGCTTCCTCATATGCAGTTTGGCATTGGGAAGCACCAGAATACAAGATGCCATGAACCCTAAGGCTTGAAGGACTGTCCTTGCAGTCAGCCCGGACTGAAGAGATAGATGATGGAAGTAATTGGAGAGATTCTTTTGTTTGTCCGGGGTTAAATAGGCCATCTGGGCTGCTGTATTCAGTCTCACACCCAGAAAGCACATGTCTTGAGAGGGTACTAGACTGGACTTTATTTCGTTCACAGAATACCCTAGGCATCTTAGCACTGCTATGACATATTCCAGATGCTGTAGAAGATCTTCTTTTTCTTGAGCCAGAATCAGGCAGTCGTCCAAGTAAGGATAGATTTGGATGCCTTTAGCCTGAAGTAAGCTATCACTGGAGCCAGAACCTTTGTGAATACTCTGGGCGCAGTAGATAAGCCAAAGGGCAATGCAGAGAACTGATAATGAGAATTTCCAGCTCGAAAACGCAGATACTTCCTGCAACTTAGTCTGATTGGCACATGAAGGTAAGCTTCCTTGAGATCTAAAGTTACCATCCAGTGATCTTTGCCCAGCAGAGGTAAAAGCTGTTGTAACGTCAACATTTTGAACTTGGGAATGTCCAGATAAGTGTTGAGGATAGATAAATCCAGAATTGGTCTCCACGTGTTCCCCTTCTTTGGTACTAGGAACAGGCGAGAATAAAATCCTAGGCCCCTTTCCGCACAGGAACTGACTGAATGGCCCCTATTTGGAGCAACAGAGAAATTTGCTTGTGAGCCTCTGTCCTTTGAAGAGGAGGAATGTCTGGCATGCCTTTGAAAGGAGGCAAGGTATGGAAATAAAACCTGTAACCGTGGTGAATAATATCCAGAACCCATCTGTCTTGGGTAATTAAATCCCAATTTTCTTTGAAAAGAGACAGCCTTCCTCCCAAAGGTGCTGCCAGGCGAGAATGTACTGGCAGCTGAAAAGGCAGGTCATTGGGTCTGCTTACGAAAGGACTGACCCCTGCCCTCACCAGAAGTCTGAGCAGGGGAACTCCCTGTCCTAGGCCTAAAAGAACCCTGAGCTCTGCCCCTACCACGCCTAGACCTACCCCTAGACTGGGAATCATAAGCAGGATAAGTCCATCCCTTAGTAGGCCAATTTCTACTAAACTGGAGGTTGCACCTGCAAAAAATCTTTAACAGTTTGCATAGACTTAGCCTTGTCCTCCATTTTCTTCAAAACTGCTTCCACAGGCGAACCAAACAACACATCAGACTGTAAAGGAGCATCCAAAATCCTTGTCTTAACATGCTCAGCTAAATTCTGATCTCAGCCAGGCGTGCCTACGAAGAACAGAACCAGTGGCAGCCACCCTGGAGGAGGCTTGCACAGCATCAAAACCACACTGCAAAGAATGTTTACCCACCTGTTCAGACACATGAACTAAATCCTGCAACTCTTTACACTCAATACCTTCAGCCAGAGCATCCACCTTAGATTTCAACTGTGAAAGAAGATAATTCTGATATTTTAACATGTGAAACTGACAATTCAACGCCTCATGGCTAAAGTGGAAGAAGTATACACTTTCTTTCCCCATCTATCCAAAGCCCTTGCCTCTTTATCAGGAGGGACAGGATTTTTAACAACTGAGGCCTTCACACCTTTAGGCCCCTGAGAGACAGTTTCTGGGTCTGCCCTAGGACTCTTAAAAGATACTTATGAGCTTCAGGCACCCTATAATACCTATCCGGTTTAACTGGGGCAGGAGGCAGAGAATCAGGATTCAGGGAAGCCTCTGCAAAGACATCTTCCACCACATTCAAAACAGGAGGTATAGCTAAAGGCCTATGCTGGGGTAAAACAAGAATTCCCTAAGCCTTTTCCTGGAATCAGAGAAATCTTGACCTTCCCATTTAAAATGTTCCCTCATGGAATGCAGAGTCTCTGAAAATGAAAAATCCTCAGGAGGAGAAGCAGAAGGAGTAGAATCATCCACATCAGAATCAGAATAAGGAGGGTACTCCTGCAAGTCTTCAGTCAAGACTCAAAGCCTCGAGCATTGCTCAAAACTCTCAAACTCAGGTTCCACCCTAGGCCTCTTATCAGGAGGGGGCATAGAACCCCTAATCATAGTAATCAAATCCTCTGCCATTTTAAGCATATGTTTCTTAGGCAAAGATCCTGAAGTACTAGGAGAAACTCCCACAGAAGCTAAACTTGGCCTGCCCTCAAAGAAGCCTTGGAAACTGAAGGAGAGGCTCTAACTACCTTAGGAAGAGAGGGAAGAACAGCAACGTGAGAAGCCACCTCAGCCTGGCCTACTTCCTGAGAGGATACATCCTGTAACAGTAAAGTCTCTTCCTGAGACTCCAAAGAGACACCTGGCAAAACCTCTGGCTCCACTGAGCCTTCCAAAGAACGGACACCTGGGACTGTCGGGTCCTCCACCCTAGGCTTTGCTGCTTTATCTTTGCGCTTTTAGTCGAAGCCAGCGCCGGAGCATCCGACGGCATTTTATAATTACAACGCTTCCCAAACACCAACCTGGCACAGTCTAACCTTCTCTTAATAGTGCGCTTGTTAAATCTAGCACAAGAGCGCATCCAACAACGCCGTGCTCAGGCCCTAAACAAGGTATACACAAAGTATGGTAATCCCTATGAGGTATCTGTTTCCCACAAGAAATACAGTTATTCACTTTTTCTGACATCCGTTAAATACTGAGGCAAGAAAAACCAAAATATTCCCAACGGGTACTTAGCCAACTTTGATTCGGTCTGAAACTCTGACTTCAGAAACTTTCAGAACGCCAACCTGCACTCGCAAAATTGCTTCTGCATCGGACCATGCGGCAAAAAAGACTGAGGATATGACGTCGGTCATGCGCATTAGTACCCTGACGTACTGACGTCAGTCTAATGCGCCCTGACCGACGTCAGCCATATACTTTGGTATTCGGGCCGACTGGACAGCGGACTACCCAATAGTTAGGACTGCAGCAATGTGGAATGAAGAACATCTAATTGAGCAGGAACCCTCTTTCTGCAGATTATCTTTTGAACGTGTGCTACAATTCTTTGGAGTCTCTATCGAGGAAGGGATGCTATAGTTGTCGCCGTATTTAGCACAGCCCCTATAAATTCTAAATTTTGAGTTGAGTCAATTCAGATTTCTTGTTATTTATCGTAATTCCCAGATGGACTCAGTGTAATCCCTAGTTACTATCAACCAATGCCTAGTTGAAGCGATTATGAGCCAGTCATCTAAGTACGGAAACACTTGGAATCTTGGCAGTTTCAAGTGAGTTACTAATACTGCCATGCATTTGGTGAACACCGTGGGGAACTGTGGTGAGACCAAAGGGCAGTACTCTGAATTGGTAATGACTGGCTCCCAGCTGGAAACGAAGGAACTTCTTGGAATGTTTGTCCATTTTTATGTGGTAATATGCATCCTAAAGATCTATCGAGCACATCCAGCCATCTTTCTTCAGAAAGATATAACTATTATAAAGGTATAACTATTCCCGGCTCCACAAAGTATACTCTTCAATTTTTCCCTTGGAACTAGACAAACTTTCAACTTAAGCACTCAAACCATTCACTTCTCATACCGGCACTTGCTCAAAACTCATAACAAGCAATAATAAATCTTAGCACTACACCCCCCCCCCATACTGTAGAGAAGGACAAGGCTCTCTATTCGACCTTACCAGCCAATCAGTAAAACAGTTCACTGTACCTATCCAGGCATGTCCAAAGGAGAGTTTCAGGTGCACTCTCCGGTCCAACTGGTGAATCTGGGCATTTTGAGGCAATGTTACAATTGCCTCATGTACACAGACAACCCTCTCCTCCTTCCACCAAACACTAATACATGCGAGAGATGCAATTATACAGCCAAATTGGAGGCTAAGCTCTCTCAACCCAAGACTGGACCAGACAATCAAGTGGAGAAGGGAATTACTTGCATCACACCACCAGTGTCACATAGAACTATGAAACCATCACCGGCAAAAAACACACACAAATACACAAAAACATACTCAGAGGCTCTAAATAAAAATCTGCAAAAGCAACAGAGACCTCCAAAGCAGGCATCCAAGCAACCTCCACCCCCCAACTCAAACCATGAAACACATACTTCACAAAACCAGTGTGCCACACAATCACAGCCCTTAAAGCAAAATAACATACCCAACACACTAGTAATAGGTGACTCTATAGTGAGGCACACTGACGTCCCACTCACTAGCTGAACAAGGAGAAGGTTACTGTTAGCTGCCTGTCAGGTGCCAGGATCTGCCACATAACACAAGCACTCAGGTCACTCCAGAACAAGTACAAATATGACTCTGTCATTGTCCATGTTGGTGTGAATGATCTGAGCCATACCTCCCTGGACTACAATCCAAGATTCCAATCTACATTAGGCAGAGCTCCTTGCTAACCCTCCAAGAGAAACCTGACGAGTGGATGGGAAACAGAAAGTTTACCCCAGGGATCACTTCAATGGCTCTGCTGGACAGAGGCACAGGGAATTAATCTAAGGGGGTGGCGAAAGCCAACACATTCCGGCTAGGCTTATAAATGCCTTTGGGCAGATAGCCTAGTACCTACCTATGAACCTAAGAAAAGGAAGAATGGACTGTACCATGACCATCCTCAACTTTGTTTGATGAACTGATTTGTTCCACACTCTGAAATACAAATTCAGTCTCCAGTCCCCTGTCATTTTTGGCACTAAAGAATCTTGAGCAGGTTTTGAATCCCTTCTGGTCTGGCAGAACTTCATGGACGACTCTTGTCTAGCAGTTTTTGAATTTCTTGCAGTGCTGATGCCCTCTGATTGGGTGAAACATCAGGGATTTTTTTTTTTGTGTACAGGGGGAGGATGGGAAAAGGGAAGGATATAGCCTCTGGATATGACCAGCTGCATGCAAGAATCTGTTATGTCTAGCCAGGTGTTTAGGTGCAAGGACAAGCATCCCCGACTGCCTCCAGAGGAAGACAATCGGGCCTCCAATCAGGAGCACTAAAAGGGCTTACCTGGAAAAGAATCCCTGAAGTTCTGGTTCTGTGGATCACCTCTGCCTCGACTGCAGCATCTTCATTTTGGTTCCCCTCCTCTGCCCCTGAGGGAACTGCTTCCATGTGTGTCTTGGAAAGGCCCTTGGGATTTTTTTGAACCACATCTTTCTACCACTCCTCTGGTTCCTAGAAAAGGATCTTTGGGGGGGGGGGTGGAAAAATGTAAGGGTCTTACCATCCTTCTCACAACTGGGTAAAGTCTCTTTTTATTTTTTGGCCATACAAGGATATTCTGTCAAAAGGAGCATAAACGAATGAAGACTTGAATGGTTTCGCAAAGTCACATACACACATCCAGGCATGTCTTCTTATGACTATGCCTGCACCCGCTGCTCTGGATGCCTCTTTGGCTGTATGTGCAATTAGCTCATGGACAAATTAGACACAGACTCTATGGTGGCTAGCTGGGAAGCCACTTTCTCTTGGACTCCCTCAGCCACAGCTCAAAGACCTTAGAGCAAAGGTCGATGAAGCATAAACCCGCTTCCCAAATCTATCCATATCCCAAGACTCCCTGTTGGATGGATAGATGAATTCTCCTCAGTGAGTTCCTTTTTTGTGGCAGCCACTACAACCATGGCATCCACCACTAACCCCTTGGCCCAGAACTGTTTATCTTCAGGGGTAGATAAGATTTTGTCAGATCTCTTGGGAATGGGTTCAATGGTGTCTGGAGCCTTCCACACACACTGTGAAATCAACTGAATGAGTTCATCAGCTGGGGTCACCCAAGAAGTAGAGGGCAAAAGCCTGCAGGTAAACAGATTCCACCAATGAAGGGTTTTGGGACTTCCAGCCACCCCTTTGCTTTAAAGTTTCTAGGATGTCTCCAAAGGAGACATCTTCAGGCAGTTACTATGGGGAGCCTTCCTCATCAAAATCTGTGTCCTCAGTAACCAGTTCCTGAGGGGAGTCTAAGTGCTTCCACTTGCACTTCTTTTTGAGGGACCTCCTCAGGGGGATAATCTGGGGAGGTGTCAGAAGATGGCAGAACCTGAGTCTGAGCAACCTGAGGCTTCAACACCTGCTGTCCCAATGGAGAGACAGGTGGAATAACACAGCCAGAGGGGGGTACTTGTTTCAAGGAGGAAGGTACCGAATGAGTCACTGTAAGAGAGAGGGCCCTCTCCATCACCTCGAAGTCCAGTCCCCCTAAAGAGAGAAGGGAGCCTGGAACAGAGACAGACTGCCTTGGGACTGGGGTCACTCACCACTCTGAAGAACTGACCTCAAGACAGAAGCTGGAGCTGAACTTGAGCCGAAGCTCCGAGGAGCAGGGATGGCTCCAAAAACCTGGAGTCAAATCCTTCCCCCTGGAACTGACAGGGTAGCTACAGCTCCAAGATGTCTCCAGTTCTGAAGCCACCAAAGAGCTCAGGGGGATTACCAGTTCCAAAGAAGTGAAAATCTCAGGTACTGGTACAGTTGGTGCTAGGAGACTCAGAACCGAAAACTCTAAGGCCTCGGAGGAGGTCAATGGAGGAGTGGTCAACTGGGTGAAAGGAAGCTCAGTTCTGAGACCTGAAGGAGTTGGAACCAAAAGGGGGCCTGAAAGTCCTCTAGCCCACACAATTTTATTCACAAGTGTCTCCACATTGAGCTCAGAAAGACTTTTGGTAGAGCGGACTGAAGACATGGATGGAGATATAGGCCTCTGAAGAAAAACTTCTAGAAGCTCACCAGCAAAGGGATCTACAGATGGGGAGTAAGTAGTCCTGGGAAAATTTTCCCTTGATTCAGATACTGTAGGTTGCAGTGAAGAAGGAGCAGAAAAATTGTCCTGCACCAGAGCATTTGACGAAGGACCTGACATAGTTGTCGGTGCTGGGCTAATAGTCATTACTGATAATTTAGAGTCAGAGGCCTCCGGTTCCAAGGATACTTTTAGAATCGAGGATTTCAATTTCTTTGCTCTCAGAGCAAATGGAGAAGTCAGAACAGAGACACTTCTCTTTTTGCCCTTGTCCACGGAAGACGAGGATGAAGGGAAGGAAATATCAGTTTTGGCCCTTGTCCACGGAAGACGAGGATGAAGGGGAATACTGTTTTGGCCCTGGTTGTCCACGAAGGACAGGATGAAGGTCAGTTTTGCCCTTGTCCACAGAAGACGAGGATGAAGGGAAGGAAATATCAGTTTTGGCTTTGTCAGCAGTAGAGAAGACTTCACTGAAGGTTGAGGGGATCAAACCCTTTAAAATAAGTTTATGTCTCTTAATGAGGGCTCAATGACTGAACCCATGACAAATACTGCAGTCCTCTTGTAAGTGAATGGGTCCCAAGCAATAAAACACAAAGGGAGTGAAAATCAGAAGATGGATTTTGTGGCTGCAATTCTGGCATTTTTTAAAACCAGAAGGGTCTTTAGCTTTCTCAACCCAAAATTATGGCTGTTAAACACTCAGGCACTTATACAGAAAGTTTGAGAGAGAAAAGAAGGAAAGTTTTTTCTTTTGTTGAAGGGAAAGAAAGGAAAGGGGAAACTATCAACAATGACAGTTAAAGAGATCTACCAAGGTGTATGGGGAGACAATATCAACAACGATATTTAGAATTACACTAACTTGTATACTTGTATGAAAATAAAGAGAGATAAAATATTAAATGAAAGGGCAACTTAAACAAAAGGGCATATGATCAAGTAGAGAGAAAACATTGATAAATCTCAAAAATAGCAACAGAAATTTACCTAAATCCAAGGAAACTCAAGAGCACTGGCAAAACGCGACTGTTTCGGAAAAGCAGCAAAAGAGATGAGGTAATTGTGAGAGAGGAATTGTGGGTAGAAGTGAAGCTTGAGAGTTTTTGGCTGGTGCAAACTGTGGTAACGGCAGAGTTAATTCCAATATTGGAACCAGACCCATCTGTCAAGGATAAAATGAAGATAGACATCATTGGATTAACAGTTTCTCTGCAGAAAAAGTAGTTTTAAGCACCCTTTTACCACAAAATTAAAAAACGGCACTCCCATTTAAAAGTACACAAGTCACAAGACAGTCCACAAAAACTTTTTCCTATCTTAAAAGTACATCTTTTACAGATAAAGTAACTTTTTTTGTGATAGAAAGGAAAGTGGAAGTATTTCCCCCATGAAGGGACCTTAACTGCCTTCTATAAGCTGTTCTTTATTACTTTAAAAATCTTCTCAAAAACAAGTTGGAGCTAATATAAGAGTGCTCCACATATCTATAGACCTTTGAGAGGGATGTTTGCCAAGTATTGTTAATTGTATGTGGTAGAGGGAATTTGGGCCCAACACAAAACCTTCACTCTCTAACCTTGTCTGAGCACACCTATGCCTTTAAGAAATTATACCAATATAAGTAGTAGACAGGACATTTGCTAAATATTTATACTGGAATAAATCATTTAAATGCTTTTCATTTCAGGAAGACCTTTTGGTTTGAATGATGGAAATAAACAAGGGTCATATGTAAAAGCATGCCACTTAAATCAGATGTTGCAGATACCACCATGGGATAAGAGATTTCATGGCTTACATACTAAACTTTTAACATTTGAGTAGCACTGGGGGATATAGGATATACCCCACAAAAATCTACAGTTGCTGTAAGTTTTTGTGGATCAGCATTTATGTTATCACCCTGACATGTATGTTAGGTGCCTTTCACCAGATTACAATTTCCAGACATCAGCACGTGAAATGTTTGTAGATCATTTTCTGGGAACCATCCTAAATAATATTATTAAACAAGAGGGCATACCTGAGCATCTGGCTTTCCCAACAATACAAATGTATTTATGTTTTATTTTCATACCAAGTAAAATAAATCATTGTCAAGCACCGTAGGCAGCATTCTGCAACCCTAAACTGAAAAAAGGTCCCCAAGAAAGTAACAAAATGTTTATGGTTCCTTTCTTCTCTCACCTTCTGATGGGATCTGTGCATAGAAAATTTTGACTGCAATGAATTCTATAAGTTTTTCGACAATGATAACATGGTATCTATTGTTGACAAGTTTCTCCTTTGAATAATTTGTAAGACTTGGGCTGCATAATTAGTTATATCTGTTCAGACAGCAATGCCTTTTTTCTTCTCATAAACAGCGCTGACTTCTCCCCTTATATGTGTGAAAATGTTATTTATATAATGCCTTAGGATATGATGTAATATCTCGGGCTTCCATTGCCAATGCCCATTACATGCCCATTATAGAGAACCTCACTGTTCCATGGGATTATGACAGACATCCATCTTTTAAATGGCATTGTGCTAGATCTGAAAGAATATAATGGCTATTTGTTATCCGGGTAGGCCTGCTGGATACATATTCCCTTTTCAGGGGTGACCTGAGAGCAATGGCTGACTAAGTGACTGGCTCATGGTCACACAGTTGGCAAATGAGAATTGAGAGAATCAAACCCTGTCCAACTGTCAGACACAGCTACCCCTCTTAGCAGAGGGGTGCTTAGATAGAATGGGGAGGCAAGCAGATGAACTTTTATTACAATAATCATCTCATGTAACAAAAAGAGCTACTTGCCTCCTCATTCTGTGTGGGCACTTACTTGCCAAGATAGCAGCTAGTATTTCTGTATTCTTTACTTGACCACGCTCAAGATATTAAACTTGTAATCGGTATGTTCAGCAATAGGAGCAGAATAAAGTTTGAACTGTGAGTCTTTCCTACTTTCCCTCTTCTCTCCCTACTTGACGATCAATAAATTGCCTTAGATTCAGCCCTATTCTGTCTCAAGTTACGGCTGTCAGGTAAGATAAGGACTGTAGAGGTCCAAAAAACTGAACTAGATATCTCTTGGTAAAAATTTGCCAGTTATTTGTGCTCAGTTGATGGTTTTTCCTTGAATATATTTGAAGAGGTCATTTTGAGGCAATGTGGTAGCTCTTTTATATCACCTCTAATAAACGTGAAAGTTGCCAGATTATATCAGGACTTCAAAAGGATTTTACCATTGTGATCACTATCTAATTTGCTGATGATCAATGCAGATAACTAGATTACTTAAAACCTAGCCATATTTATGCTCAGCTCCTTGAAAAAAAAATCAAGAAAGCTTAAAATAAGTACTGAATATTGTAAAGGAGATAAATGGAGGCGGGATCTTTACAAAAGGGAATGAGCAAACCATATAGAAATAAACATAATTTGTAAGAGCAACACATGCAGATAATATACAGGAGAAGAAGTGAGGTTTAAGGGAAGGCAGGATTTGAGCAATTTTTGTAATGTTAGAGTGAAAATTGTTGAAAATGTGTACTACATGAAGGCAACAATGGAAATGTTATGGTTTTATTTTCTATTACAGTATGTGCACCTACATATTAACAATATGAAGAACAGTCAAAAGTAAATTTGACCAGTTGTGATCACTGACCAATTGATTGGGTTTTAACTATCTGAAGACATGTACGGAAAGTTACGAGTTTTTCTGTTCCTCGCATCTTGGATGAAGACACAGGTTGGACTTGGACACTCAAATTTTCTGGCCCTAATGGCAGTAATTATCTTCATGGTTCCATGCCTGAAGATGTGTTGCTACAGTGTAAAGTGATGGCTCACTGGTTACAGACTCATCACATCCAAATAGGTCTTCTAAAGTCTGGCCATTTTTTGTGGTATTTGGAGTGGTGGACTATCCTCACCAGTCTTACTGTGGACCTTCTTTTGGTGCAGCAGAACCCATCACCGATTTTTATGATGCTTGGTTCAGTAGTGAGGTGGGGAACCCTTTTTAGCTCCTCTATGGTCCAAGGGAAGTGAAGCCACCAGAAGTAGAGGTTCCATACCAACTAGATGGAGCTACAGGTGGTGTTTTTTGCCCTGCATTTTTTGAAGGCAGAGCTAGGGCCAGAGATAATCCTGCCCTGTCTAGACGACTAGTCTGGTGTGTGATCAAAGCTCTTCTGTAGAGAAGTGTTATATGTTTTGCAGTGAAACAGTGGGTCTCACATTACAGAGTTCTGCTGTGTTGAACTGGTTGAGCCTCAGTTCCAGTCTTCTGCCTGGGATAAGGATTTAAGAATAATGTCCACTTCCCAGTCAAAGACTTCTGGGAATGGGGAACCCTCAAGATCTACCTATTCCTCATTTGTGAGAACATGGCTTTTGTCCTGGCCATAAACACCTGAAAATTTCCAGGTGGTTCTGTATGCCATGGTTTTCTTATGTGAACTACTACAATGCCTTATACCTTGGGCTACCAGAGATAAACGAATCACTTACAGTTGGTGCAGAACTTTGCAGCACAGCTACTTAGGGAGTTTCTCTGATATAATCATAGCTCACCAGCTTTGAACTGTTTGGACTGACTGCCAGTTAAATTACAAATGACCTACAAAGTTACAATCATGGTTTATTTGGCCTACATGACTTGAATGTACACCATCTTTGAGAGCTGCTGGCATGTTATTGGTCATTCTACATCTTATGATTAACCACAATTGTGATTGTTATCAATTCCAAAGACTCAGGCATAGAGCCGAGATCTTTGGAATATACTTGTTTGATTAATAGGGACCACACCTTTGCAGACTCCTCATTGATAAGTATCTTTAAAAGGTTCCATAAATCATAATACTTTGTGCTAGCTTATAAGGATTAATTTTCTGGCCCACTGGCCTTGTAAAGTTTTTCAGCTTTACCATCTATCTGTTGTTTTAATCTTGATATTATAATTATTTTTGTATTCTATACTATTTATGTAAAGTGTTTACTTATAGGTATGTCAATAAACATGAAGTTCGGTTTGATTCTTGGATAAATTCCCCCTTGTTCCTCCTGATTTTGGACCTAATCATGAATTTCACCAACAGTTCTCCTACATACCCTTTGACAATTCCATGTTTCATTTCACCCCCATTTCCACTTAACTAGCACTACTTTTTCATGCCTCATTAACATTGTTAATCCCCATTACTTTGTTGGGTATGTACTCCCTCCATCTTCTTTACTCCTTCATACCTATACCACATTGTTTCTTCAAACAGCAACATTTAATACTTTATAAGCCTAACCTTTTCTTTTAACCTTTCCATCTCTTTCACTTCCCCCTCTTATGCTTATTGCCTCTTCTTTCTTCCTCACTTTCCCTCCTATACTGTCCTTCATATCCATTACATCTGAATGAATCAGAATAGCT
The DNA here is from genome assembly GCF_019279795.1 of Protopterus annectens. NCBI lineage: Eukaryota > Metazoa > Chordata > Ceratodontiformes > Protopteridae > Protopterus > Protopterus annectens. Next base: position 341,970,299 of record NC_056735.1, read on the forward strand.
TGCAACATACAAGCTCATCAAAATTACTTGATAACTTTTGCTTAAATGACTGTAGACAAATACATCTTTGAAGCTCTGGGCATGTTCACTCACAAAATGAAAGCAACTTCTATTGTGCAAATTATCTCAAAATTTCTAAACTGTATAGTTACTTCAAGATTGCACCATTTTGGAGGACACACAAAATGTATTTTTATTTATATTTGTGTTTTAAATTTCTCTGAGTTGCAGTAATCTCAAAGTAAGACTAAGTTTGATGCTATATAAGTGAAGTCCTCCAAGTGACTGTTTAGAGATTCCTTGTAGAAACATTTTAGAAAATAGTTTTCACATTCTTACTTTGTATAACAGAAGGAATATTTTTCATTACTTTACAGTGAAAGTTTTCCTTTGTTACAAATATCATCCTCTTCTTGCATTAATCTTATCAAATTCAAACATAGTATGTGCATGTATTTGCGTTTTAAGCAATTACAGTATTTGCAAACATATTAACCCTTCTACTCTGCTAAAGGTCTTTTGCAGTTCCTCATACCTCCTCTCATCCAAACTTCTGCCCCAATTATATTTTGTATTTCCCAAAACCTATTCCTCATCTCTTCTACCCATTTTAGATTCTTAGTCATTACACTCTCCTTCTAGCCTCTCATCCTTCCATCCTTCTGAATGCTTCCTCCTGACCATCCATCCTTCCATCTATCCTCAACCCCCTTTTCCCATTTTTTTATACACATGGGGTTGGGGTGCCACCCCAACAGCAACAATCACCTGAGCAAAGTTCCACACTGCCGGGTGCCTAGCCCTGCCATGGTAGTTTATCCATACCACTCACACACACACTCGCACCTATGGCCAATTTAGAGTGTCCAATCCACCTACTGCAAGTCTTTGTAATGTGGGAGAAAACCAGAGCACCTGGAGGAAATCCACATGACAGCAGGGAGAACATGCAAACTCCACACAGAAGGTACCCCAGCCAAGAATCGAACCGGAGAACCACTTGTTAGGCAACAACACTAACCATTGCAACACCGCGGCTGCCCCATCCCATTGTAGATGCAGCAGAAGATAATTGTTTCAGTGTAATATAATATAACATTAGACAGGTCTAAAGTGTGACAATGCAAACCATGTAAAAGTGAATAAACCATATACATTCAGAAACAATCTTTCCCATAAATATAATCAAGTGGAGGCTTCATAGTACTCCCAAGTCCCTCCTAAGATTCATTCTCTAACCCCGAAATCTCCACTTCCAACATATAGTTTTCACTTCAACTGACATGACTTTTCACATCTTTTCTCGGGCTTCGCCCATAACCTCCTCAGTCTAAATTTTTAACATGGGCACATGTTTGCCCCTTCTTCACGCCATCAGTTCCACTCATATTTTGTATCACCAATGTGTTAATCTCATCTGCATATCACATACTAATCCCATTGTTCTGAGAGGTTTGTCAGTTTTTTGTATCACTTTTTTCCAACTACCTCTTCCCCATTCTTGTAAAATGGCAAGGATCTTCAGGATTTTTTAACCATTTTTTTTTGCCAAGTTGACTTTGAAGAATCCAGGAACATGGATAAAGATCTGTATTCATCTTTTTATGGACTGAACCCAGGCACTACAGAGCTTGGTCAAATTTATTCTGACATCTTTGGTCCAATCAATTTCAAGTTAGTTCAGGTTTCCCCTATAGGCTGGCACTCTTCCATTAGCAAAGAGACACTAATCACATCTCTGTTAAAAAAAAGCCTCTGTTAAATATTTGAATCTGGCAAAGCAATGCCGTGTCTTAAGCCTTTCTTTCAAAGGAAAGGTAACGAAGAAGGTGATTTTCAGTAGTTGTATTCCATCTTGATATTTTATGGTCCCTTGCATCCTCATCACTCTGGCATTTGATCTTGAAGTGACCTCTTGATAATGAAAGGCTAACATTAATATTCAATCAAGGTCCTTCTACATCTCTTGCAACATTTGACAATTTGGACCATGTTTGATACCATACTTGCAGTCCATCATACCCACTGTAGTGTTTCAAACTCTTTTTTCAACTAATTTGCTACTTATGTGATGGGGTCTCTGAACCAATTGTGTCTCGAGTTAATCCCTCATGTAGTTATCTGTTAGACTGTGAGGTTATTCAGGGTTCAATTGTGGCTGCACTGCTGTTCAACAGATGCATCGCAATGCTAGCAAAAGTTATGGAAAGGAAAGTGATGAAGTGTTACTTAATGCTGATGCTGAGCTTTACATCTCTGTTTCTCAGGAGCCTTATACTTGATTTCTGCATTCATCAAGGCTGCTTGGATTTAGTGTTAGAACAGATGCATCAGAGTTTGCAAAAGCTAAATCTGAAAAAAAAAGGAGGCAATGCTACTACAAGCAACTGTATGGCCTTCTCAGTTTCTGTCTAAGATGACAACAGATTGTAATTCTCAGTTTGATACAGAATTCTGGGATGTTTCTAGACCATGCATTGATACTTAAAACTAAATGTCATAATTTGCAAAATCATCATATTTTCATCTCCGGTTCATTGCCAAGATTAAAAATCTACTGCCTAGATTTGCCCTAGAAACAGTGATTCATATTTTTATGTCATCCTACCTTGATTATTGCAATGCTCTCCTCCTTGGCTAATTTGATGTGGTTTTGATTCCACTACAGTGCATAGAAAATTGAACTGCAAGTGTATTGCCACTTCTGCCTCTTTATAGTCATATCACATTTGTCTTGATGGAATTATACTGACTGCTATTTGTGACCCTTCAATGTTTAAAATTTTGGTCCTTTCCTATAGACCACTGCATGACCAGGGTCACCTCCACTTAAAAGGGTTGTTGGCTTCTAATGCTATGAATCCATTTCCTTTCTCCTGCTGAAGGGCTGTAGGTGACATCATAATGCTATTTAGAATCATCTGGTTGACACTTCTACTTATTTGGCTTTGCATATGTGAAATTCACTACATTCCTGGCTTTGAGCAGGAGACTGAATCCTTTTTAGCAGATTCTTTAAGTACTATCAAATTAGGACTTAGTATTTAAACCCTAGGCAAGACTTAGTTAAATGTATTTAGCCATTTTATTTATGTAGTTAATATTCTAATATTTAACTGGGAATAGGAAAAGGGAGGGCAATGATGTTGATTAATATTTTAACTGAATTTTTGTTTTATATTTAATAGACACATTTAGCTGTTGACAAATGTAAAATAATAATGCAGTGTATTACTATTTTATTTGTTATTTGAAAATTTGTTTTATAACTTGCTTGAGTTCAGGCACCTATACAAATACATTTTAAATGGGATTCTCTACTCTGCTCACTCCCAGCTTCCTATAGTATAGCTATGGCTGCCAGATGTAAGGGGATTTTCTGCTTGTTGGTGCTCAGATATCATGGTCATGCCTCCATTTGCACTTGATTATAACAACTTATACACCAGTAAAGCCGATCAAATATGCACATAAGAGCGCATTTCTGCAGGTAGTTAAGAGCATGTGGGATCCCACTGACACCAGCTGTGATATCAGTTCTACACACACACACACACACACATATCACAGCTGATCAATGCTTCAAGCCATGTAGCAATAATACATCAGCTGTCACCGGCTCTTTAGTCTTCATTCCATCCCACTTGGCACTCTACCATGGTGATGATTATTGGCCTTGATATTCCATATGTTTATCCCCCCTTATGAATTATTTACAGTCACACTGACTTCTGATTTAAAACTTTTCTTATCAGAACTGGCAAGGTTTTTCACAAGGCTCCACAGGAAAGACACCTTAGATCTACTGAATGGTGATCTTTGCCCTTTACCAAAAACACTTAAATGCATTTTTGGGTTAGGAGAAACAAAAATCTGGGGTTAACATTTACCAGTTACCATGACATTTATATGATCTCAAAATATCCCACTTCTAACCTGTATGCCTGTAAAAAAGTGGAGCATCTCTGCATAACTTTTAACTTTTCCTGATCTTCAAGCTGTGGTGAAAGAAAATCCAAAAATAGATTCCTTGGCCATTTTTATACATAGCCAGCTCTAATATATTGCAGCATTTGTCTTCTCTTCATCTAATTAGGAAACCACAGTTCAGTACTGACCTCTAGTCATAATTTCTGTGGAATAGTTATGCTCTTCTCATGTCTTTGTTGGCTTTCTCTAGGCACTTTGGTCTCTACCCAACTCCTAAAACTTGATAATCCTAAAAAGGATTCAGTCTCACGTGCTCAAAGCCAGGAATATAGTGAATTCCACATACCCAGAGCCAAATAAGAAAAACAATGTCAACCAACTGATTTTAGACAGCTATATGGTATCACCTGCAGCCCCTCACCAGGAGAAAGGATCATTAAAAACAAAAACACTAACTCCTCTCCATTCCCTCAAAAACATTTCAGCAGACTCCCACCTTTCACTCCTCTCTCTGCAACCAGTACCCACTAACCTCATATGCAAAATGCTACATAAATTAAAACCCTGTTCGCCCCCTGCTGACAACCTCCCTGATGAATACTTGAAACTTGCTGCTGATGCTATTGCATACCCTGTTAGTATCCTCATCAATAGGTCCATCACTGAATCCCATGTCACATCCTTTTGGAAAAGATCAATCATAACCCCTCTACACCAAGGAAGGACTTCAAATGAAATAACTAATTACCAACCCACTGCCATCCCATCTCCTCTTTCAAAATTTTTAGAAAAATGCATCATACATAAACAACTTTTGGATCACCTCATCACCAACAAACTACTTACATCAACCCAACATGGCTTTAGACCCGAACATATTACAGCTGCACTAGTCTACTTGATGGACAAAAATCAACAAAGCAAGAGACTCTGGGCAATTTACCTTAGCTATATTTCCTGATCTCTCTAAAGCTTTTGATACAGTCTCACACCTCACACTCCTACAACAACTATCTTCTCTAGGGCTCTCTCTGCCTTTTCAATAGTGGTTTAACAGCTACTTATCAGATAGACAAACAGTAAAATGGCAAAGTAATATTTCACAATATCTTACTAACAAAACAGGTGTGCCACAAGGGTCCATCCTCTGACTCCCCCTTTACTAATAACCTCAATTCTGTCTCCAAGCATAGCTCCTTAATCCAATATGCTGACAATTCCACCATTATTTCATCTGTGAGAACATAGGCCACCTTAGGCAAATTACCCAAGATGCATTTTCCTCCATAGAATCCTGGCTCAGCAGTGCTTACTTATTACTCAACCCCAATAAAACAACCCCCCCTTTTTTTACACCCAATACTATCTCAACCAATTTTAAAATATGCTCACTAAATAACACCTAAATACAAGTAGTCTCCCATGCTAAATTACTAGGAGTAACTATTGGCAATAAAATCACCTTCAATCAATACACAAACAATGCTATCAAGAAAACACACTGTAAACTAGGAATGCTCTATCACCATAAAAAACTTCAGGAATACAGCCACCGAAACAACCTTAGCTACAATCTACCTGCTTACCTCTCTATGATATGGTGCCCCCATATTAACAAACTTCCAAACTACACTAAAAAATAAACTTGAATCCTGCTACAATAAAATCACAAAATTTGCTACTGGTGCATCATACTGTATACACCACTGTACTGCCCTTACAATTCTTAACTGGCTTGAATTTCCACATCATCTAAACTACCATCAACTATTTTTTGCTGATAAAATCTTATATAAACCTGAAAGATGTCCTGACTTAAAATTCCATCCTCCAAAACTACATAGCCACTAGGACTCTCCACTCCGAAGATAAGCAATTAATAACGCTACATAGACCAAACAAAAAAGCCAGACAAAGTCTATACTCCTACTATGTTGCCAAACAATGGAACTCCTTACCTGTGGATATCTGATCCATACCTAACCCTAACAAGTGTTCATTAAAAAATTCTTCTCAATTCACATATTTGCCATTGTACCCAACTACCTTAGTTTCCCCCTTCTCCCCATACCCCCATCTACCTCTATTAGTAATATCTCTACTTCCTCCCATTGCCCTTACAAGTCACCTTTTCCTACTCACTCCTACTCTCCCTAATCTCTCAGCTTTAACACCTATATTTCCTATACTCTCTATTTCACTCACCTTAAACTTCTCAGCCTTAACAGCTATCTCTTTTATACTCACCCTTTCAGCCCTTCTTCTATGCCACCTCTTCTCTCCCCCTTTGCTCTATTAGCAACCTCCCCCTCTTCATACTCATAACTTTTCCACTACACCCGATCCTACTCCCACCTATTCTACTTTTCTTCTTTCAACTTATTTTCCATACTTAAACTTTTACTACCACTCCAACAACTCACCCTTCTATTATCTCTTAACTATACAATAACATCGAACGACTGCTTTAATCTCCTGCATAATTACTATTATTTATCTAAATGTCTAGTACATATAAATGCTGCAACTTCAACTCTCTACTGCTAACAAACAAAAAAAAGTGTTCTATTAATTATGCTTATATGCACTCCCATGTACAAATGTATATTACACTGTCTATTTTCCTTTTTGTGTTTCAATTTTTACTCCCAAGTACTATTCAATTTCCATGTAACATTCTATTTTTTCATTTCACATTCTACTTATTATTGTTACTTTGTCTCGCACTGTACACATTATACACAGTTTTATTTATACAACTGCCTTTTGTATGTGTTGGAGCTTTTCTCCCGGGCCTCTGCCGAAAATGGTCTTCACTACCCAGATGGACTTTCTCAGTTACCAAATGTCAAATAAATAAATGTAGATATAGAGATATATATGTAACTGTCTCATCAAAACTCGTGCACTATAACAGTGAACAAAGAAAGAACAATCATTTTAAAATGATCAAAAAACAACACGAATTTCCCCAAACCACCAGCAAATTAAACTGCAAGATCTCACAACAGCAAAGTAAGGGCAAATTCCCTTACCTCCTACAATAGGCTGCCAAGCAAACACTCCACTGAAAAACAATGATCACTCATGTGAGCATTTGCTGTTATTCACTCATATGAGCATTTGCTGTTTTGACCTGCAACCATATACAAGAGTATATTCCCTAAAACTGGTGTGCAGAATCATTGATGTATATTACATTGATTTTTTTCATGTCAAAGCTCACATACACCAACAAAAGTGAAACTACATCGATTGCAAACAAGACGGCACTTTTTTTTTTTGCAATTACTCATCTAAGAAGAAAAAAAAAGAAAACCCTAAAAATATCTACAGACATAATTTATGTAAGTAGTGGTAGTTAGGGAAATTAGTTTTGCTAAGGTTATGTGTAGGGTTGAGGTTATGGGCAGCATCAGATTTAGGGTTAGGGATAGCACACATGCATAATGATGGACATGGAGGATTTGGACCTAACTTGCTGATAGCAAGGCATATCTTCCAAGTCTTGTTGTTTGAAGAATTGTTTGCGACATCCTTAAAGAATTTCTCTAGGAAATTAGTTAAAATGTAATGTGTTTTTACACATGTGCATAATACTCATCATTCATTGCTCTAGGAAAGTAGTTAAAATGTAATGTGTTTTTACACGTGCATAATACTCATCATTCGAAGCCCATGTTTATGACTGAAAAAAAAAGGAAAGAAAAAAAATATAGAAGTACAATCTGACACAGCCCCTTTGTAGAGAAGACCACATTAAAACAATCTCTGGTTTATATTTTAAGCAATCGGCATAAAAAATGCACATAACATACTGTTCTGGTCAAAGGAATGAACATATTACATGTTTTCTTCTTTTCTCAGGAATGCATGAGATTTGTCTCTTGCAATGACCGAATTAAGTTATCTGAAATGTAACATACGATTTCCTTAGTGCAGCTAGGCACATACTGAAATTGAAATGACAGCCTCATTAAGTACAGCCTAACATGAAAAGTACCACAGAATATAGTTTTATTCAGGGTTCACATAGATGTGATTTGGTAATATAAACTATTAATGACAAATTATCATTCAGAAAAACTGATTAGGATAAACAGTCATCACAGACTTGGAATTTTCTAATATTATTGCTTAAGTTTGCATTTTCTTTGTATATTTATTCCTACTGAACATAGATGCATATATTTTGATTTTCTGATGGTGAGTTTGTGTTCCCTCTGCCTGAGTCCTGGCTAAAAAGGGTTCAAGGGTCTAATGGCACTCCAGGCTGCAGTGCGAATGGGAGACTAGGTAGAAAGACAGGTAGACAAGAGCAGCCCATTAAAGTAGTTAACTGTGCAGTTAGCATTAACAAGGTACATCAGGAAGATGTATGGTTTTGATGTAGGAAAACAAATGTAATAAGATTGTTCGTGGGATGTAAGCGGGAGATGAAGATAATAAACATGATTACTATTTGTACACGAATACAGTATTACTAGATATTGGGAGGATTTTACTGGAAGAATGCTGATTACATATCGCCACAGCTGCTTCCCCAGTTATCATACAGCTTGAATTTTATTGATTTTTCAAGGGATAGCTGAGCATTATTTGAATAGCTGATCCAAAGCTTCATTAAATATATAGTATAATCGGATCTGTTTTTTGCCTGTGGGTACAATTACCCTCCTTTATTTCTGATTTGAGTGGATGTGTTGCCACAGATGCCTTTAATATCTCATTTGGTACAGGGTATCTTGTTATGTGGACCAATCTATTAGTCACACTCATTTGAATGTATTTAATGTGGAGTTTAAATTCTGTCTACTTATTCGATTTTGTGTGATCTATCATCATGCTCTGCAGCAAACCAAATACCTTTCCAGTCTGTCCCTCAGTGGTGATGAGCGATTCGTGAAGTCATTCAGGACATATATGAGGCTTGATGGAAAGTACATCTGGCTCCTGTGATGGAAGTCTTGCTTATCATAAACTGCCTGGTTGTGAAGAGGCTTCCAAATTTCTGATAGTTTTTTTGTTGTTATTGTTATTAATACCTGTATGTGGTGCTCAGATCTGTGCATTCATTTTAGTAGCAGTTTTTTTTTTGTTGTTGTTAATACCTGTATGTGGTACTCAGATCTGTGCATTTATTTTAGTAGCAGACCAAGTCATTTTAGTTCTAATAAAGCATCCAATAATGTTGGTCGAGAAATCAAGTAATTTTGATAGTTTATTTGACACAGTGGGGCTTATACTGACTATTTTCAGCTGGAAAAATAATGAATAAATTGTCAAAGCATTTAAAATCATTTGTATGATATCAAAACAAAAGTTATGTACTCATCATTATGATGTACCAATGTTGTCTCTTTCCATCCATTCTCAACCAATGGATTTTGGATCTGAATTCAGCAGTTTTCCCGGCTTAGGATCTGTAGCTCAGGCTCTTCCCTTTACCTATAATCCTATGCCAAACCCAACCATACCTCAGACAGATTTGCTATTTGCATAATCTATAAATGTGTGTGTATATACATTTATCTATCTATATCTACAGCAGATATAAAAAGTTTACACACCCCTGTTAAAATGCCAGGTTTTTGTGATATAAAAAAATGATACCACAATAAATCATTTCAAAACTTTTCCCACCTTTAATGTGACCTATAACCTGTACAATTCAATTGAAAAATAAACTAATCTGTTAGGAGAAAAAAAATTAAAAATGTACAATATGCTGGTTGCATAAGTGTGCACACAAACTAATACTTTGTGTGCACACCCTTAAACTAATACTTTGTTGAAGCACTTTTTGATTTAATTACAGCATTCAGTCTTCTTGGGTACACACCTGTCATCAATTAAAGGGACTCTGATTTTCCTGACATTTACTCAGTTGCCTGCTACAGCAAAAGCCATGGTTCACAGAGAGCTTACAAGGCATCAAAGGGATCTCATTATATCAGTCAGAAGGGTACAAAAAAAGTTTCCACAGCATTGGATATACGATGGAACCCAGTGAAGACAGTCATCAAAAAGTGGAGAGAATATGGGACAACAGTGACATTGCAAAGAACTGGACATCCCTCCAAAATTGATGAAAAGACCAGATGAAAACTGGTCAGGGAGGCTGCCAAGAGACATACAGCAACACTGAAGGAGATGCAGGAATATCTGGCAAGTACTGATTGTGTACTACATGTGACAACAATCTCCCATATTCATAGGTTCACAGGTAGGTACTAGGCTATCTGCCCGAGGGCATTTATAAGCCTAGCCAGAGTGTGTCAGCTTTCGCCGCCCCATTGATTAATTAACTGAGCCTCTGTCAAGAAGAGTCAATGAAGTGATCCCAGGGGTGTATTTTCTGTTACCCATCCACACATCAAGGTTTCTTTTGAAGAATGCTAGTGAAGGACTCTGCCTAATGTAGTTAGGAATTTTGTTCCAAAGCATGGGGAGTCTCTGTGACAGGAATCTATCCCTCCAGCATGTTCTATTTATTGTTGTGGCGAGGTTTAGCTCACTAGAGCGAGTGGCTCGCAGTGACTTGGATTTCTTTAGGTGGAGCATGTCCATCAATTCTGAGTTGGACATGGCTTTGTAAGTCAGGCAGAGATCACCGCTGAGTAAGCGATATGCGACTGAGTGCAGCTGGAGTTTTTCCATTCGGGCTGCATAGGACATATGTTTGAGGCCAGTAATCCTCTTGGTGAGGTACGTTTGTGTCTTTCCAGCTGTTGGAAGTGTCTTGTGAGGTACATCCCAAATGGGGCATTGTACTCTATGATGGGTCTGATAAGTGATGGGTAGAGGGGCACTATAACCTCTTTATTTCTAGATGCGAACCCTTTAGTAATTAGATGGGCCACATAGAAGGCTTTCATAACTACTTTGGCAATATAATTGTCAAAGGAGAGATTACTATCTACCTGGGTCCCCAGATCTCTTATTACCACTTCTGTATTAAGAGGGCTGCCACCTATGTGGTAATTCATGGGTGCTTTGTTTTTCCCAAACGGGATGACTATGCATTTTTTGGCATTTAGTTTGAGACCATGACTTTGACACCAGGTGTCCGTCTCAGTAAGGCCCTTTTGCAGAATGTCCATGTCAGCCAGAGAGTCAATTATTGCTCCCAGGTTGCAGTCATCAGTGAACTTGGTTAGCCATAGTCCTCCTGTGTTTGCCTGTACTTCTGAGAAGTATATGCCAAACAGTAGGGGTCCCAGGACCGAGACTTGTGGGACACCACTTGTGACTGGTTTAGAGTCGGACCTGGAGCCTACTATTCTTACCATGTAAGTTCTATCTGTAAGCCAGTTGGCAACCCATCTTGTGACGTGAGGGTTTATGTTCAGGCTGGTGAGCTTTTCTATAATTCCCGAGTGGAGAATAGTGTCAAAAGCCTTGGCGAGGTCAACGTAGGCTGTGTGAACTACCTTCCCCTCATCTATGGCCTTGGTGACTGTCTCAAAGAAGTAAACCAGGTTTAGTAGGCATGATCTGCCCTTAACAAAGCAGAACTGGGTCGGGTCAAGTGTTTGGAGGTTCCCAGTGTCTTTGTTAATGAGTTCCATGATGATGCGCTCCATAGCCTTGCAGACCAGGCTAGTCAGGCATATGGGGCGGTAGTTACCAGGGTCAGTTGTGGCCCCTCCTTTGTGGAGCGGAATAACCATTGCTGTGCGCCATTCTATGGGTACATAGCCTGTGGAGAGGCTGAGGTTGAACAGTGTGTTTAGGTGGGGGGTTAGTTCATTCTGTAGTTCATGCAAGACGCAGCCTGGGACACCATCTGGCCCCATTGATGCTGTGCTTTTGGCTTTTGAAAGGGCTGTTTTCACCTGTGCGCCTGTGATTTCTGGGACACTACACTTCTCCGGTACTGTTGTGAGCCCTTTTCGGGGTGAGAGGGGGGGTGAAGTTTGCACTGAATCTATCTGCCAGGATGTTGGCAATATCAGTGGGTTCAGTATATTTTGTGCTATTTTGCACTAGCTCAGAACATATCTGCGAGTTGCCACTTAGATTCTTGACATAGCTAAAGAAAGCTTTGTGGTTATCTTTTGAATCTTTGGCTATTTTTCTTTTGAAGTTAGCCTTGGACGATTTTATGAGGAACCTTAGTTTCTTACTGATACTGATCCGGTATGTCTTTCCTTCTTTGGATTTGCTTTTTTTCTGAACTAGTTTCCTCCTATTGTATAGCCTGTTTATGGTAGGGGGTCCAGCAGACTGGTTTCCTTCTCTTAGGGGAGTGAGTTTTGGTTTTGCTAGGGATGGCACGATCCATGCATCCTTATAGGTGCTCATAGAGTGCATTTGTAAAGGTTCCTGCATCCTGGACACTTATCCTTTAGCATGGGGGCTGTGAAACTTACCACTTCCCTCTTAAGCTTAAGTTTGCTATAGAAAAGCTTTCTCTGTGGTTTCCTTGGTTAGAGGTGGTGGTGTGGACATCCAGTGATTTAGTTTATGGTCTGATCTAACCAGTGACTGACCTCTGGTGTGGAACACGTGTCGCCCATGTTGGTGATGACAAGGTCCAATATGTTTTCACCTCTGGTAGGGGAGTTTACCAGCTGATCCAGGGCATTTGAGTTGATAAATTCCAGGAACGCTGGACCTGGGAGTTTGTACTTGAGTAGTTTTCCCAGTTAATGGTAGGGTAATTGAAATTGCCCAATATCAGGGTGTTCGGTATGACCTTCATGTTTTCCAGTGTCTCCAGAAAGGTGGAGTGGTGGTCCTGGGTCATGGTGGGTGATCTGTAGCAGGCCACAATTTGCATTGCAGATTTGCCTGATGTTAGTTGGAGTATTCTCCATATATCTGGGCTATGGGGTAGGATTGCAAGACAGAAGCCTTTTCTTACATAGAAAAACATCCAGGCCCAGCTAACATTTGCAAAATAATACATCAAGTCTCCCAAAAGCATGTGGGAAAATGTGTTATGGTTTGATGAGACCAAGGTTGAACTTTCTGGCCACAATTTCAAAAGGTACGTTTGGCAAAAAAACAACACTTCGCATTACCAAAAGAAGACCATCCCCACAGTGAAGTATGGTGGTGGCAGTATCATGCTTTGGGGTTGCTTTTCTTCAGCTGAAACTGTGGCTTTAGTCAAGGTGGAGGAAATTATGAACAGTTTCAAATACCAGTCACTTTTGGCCCAAAACCGTCAAGTGTCTGCTAGAAAGCTGAAGATGAAGAATCTCACCTTTCAACATGACAATGACCCTAAGAATACATCCAAATCAACAAAAGAATGGCTTCACCAGAAGAAAATTTGAGTTTTGGAATGGCCCAGCCAGAGCCCAGACCTAAATCCAATAGAAAATCTGTGGGGTAACCTGAAGAGGGCTGTGCACAAGAGATGCCCTTGCAATCTGACAGATTTGGGGCTTTTGCAAGAAGAGTGGACAGATATTGCCAAGTCAAGATGTGCCATGTTGATAGACTTCTACCCAAGAAGACTGAATGCTGTAATTAAATCAAAAGGTGCTTCAACAAAGTATTAGTTTAGGGGTGTGCACACTTATGCAACCAGCACATTGTACATTTTTTATTTATTTTTCCCCCAACAGATTTATTTGTTTTTCAATTGAATTGTACAGGTTTTAGGTCACAGTAAAGGTGTGAAAAGTTCTGAAATGATTTAATGTGATCTCATTTTTTTATATCACAAAACCTGGCATTTTAACAGGGATGTGTAAACTTTTGTATATCCACTGTCCCTCTCTCTCTCTCTCTCTCTCTCTCTATATATATATATATATATATATATATATATATATATATATATACATACAGAAGAAAAAGGAATTTAGGTAGTCTGATCTGCAGCTTCAGCAAACAGAGCAGCATTCTAAGTGTCCTAAAGGATGTACCAGAAGTCTAACTGAAGATCTTCCATGATGTGGAAGGGGGGTTAAGGAGGGAGGTTGAGTACATAACTTCTATATCTGATATTGTCTTTTCCATCCATTTCTCAACTGGTGGGACACAGTCCCTAGCTACTTGAAATCTGGGGTGGTCCTCATGAAGGGATATTCGGGAATATGGCAGAATCGAAAGCCACTCCACTCCTGTAAAAAACATCCACTTTGCTGAGCAATAAATTTATTAACATTTCACCAAGTAACAGCAGCACAAATATTCATTTATGTTCTAGACAATAGGCAGAAGTGGAAACTAACCTTGCTGAATGTGCTTTTGGAGTTTCTGGTAAATCCAAGCCGCTGGTCTGAAACTTGAGAGATGCAGTTAGCTAACCACCTTGCCAATGTAACTTTTGACACAGCCTTGCCCAATTTTGCTTTGGAAAAGGAGACAAAATTGATCAGACTTCTGGAAAGGTTTCATTCTGTGGAGGTAAAACTGCAGCTGTATGTACATCCAATAAATTAAGCATTTATTCTCCTTTATTAGAGCAATTAGGGAAGAAGACCGATAAATGAATGGATTGATTAAGTGCTACCTGTGAAACCACCTTAGGTAGAAAGGAAGGGCTGGTGCACAAAATGAAAAATGATACATGGAGGCTGACAAAAGAGGCCTGGAGTTTAGATACTTATCTAGCTGGTGTAATAATCACCAAAACAGTTTTCCATGATAGGAACTTTAGATCTACGTAGGCTGCTGGTTCAAATGGAGGCTGAGTTAGCACTTTTAACAGAACAATAAGATCCCAAAAAGGGATGGAATCTTTGACAGGTGTTCAGAGAGACAGAGAAAGTACTTGAGAAAGACTTTATGCAATTTAAGAAAAGCCAGAAAATAGCTGATCTGCCCATGTTAAAACTGAAAATCGCAGCTAACTATACATCGACTGTGGAGTAACTGACTCCATCTTGAAAAACTGAAGCAAGAAATTCTAATACTGCAGAAAAAGGATGCAGATATCTCTCAGAAGCTGAAGCAGGAAACCTTTTCTATTTACTTTTGTAGATCTTTCTAGCTGAATCTGTCAGAGTGGATGTGAGAATATGTAGTACTTCAGAAGAAAGCCTCGACTACCAAGCCATCACTGGAAGTGGAGAAACTATGCAGTCAACTTGAGAGCCTGAATGCCCAGGTGAGGTAACCTGGATGGCTGAGACAGAAGATCTTGGTTCTGGATCTGGTATCCAGGGAGGGTGCATCAGATGACACCAAAGGACAGAATGGGGCAATGAGGATGACTGTGCTCTTCTGTCAAGAAGCTTTCTGTAGAAATTTTGGAATTAGCAGGATTGCTGGGTACATGTAAAGAAACCAGAGGCCCAGTCATGGATCCCTCAGTAACTCCCCCCCTCTGAAGAGATCAGGGAAAAGAACCTACTGCATTTGGAGCTGGTGGGAGAAGCAAAGAGATCACAGCATGGTTGACAAAAATCTGTTTTGCCACTGCTGGGTCGAGGGACCACTTATGAAGATGTTGGGTAGACCTGCTCAATCTGTCTGCTAAGAAGTTGGACCTTCCCAGTTTGTGCATTGTTATCAGAAAGTGACCATAAGAAATCATCCACTGCCACACTGTTCTCATTCTTAACACAAGGGATAGTGCCTTCCCCTGCCCCTGTTTGTTGATGTACCAGATCACTGACATACTGTATGTCTGAATGGATATCATCCCTAGAGGAAGGATGTCCAGGAAGATCTGCAATGCTAAGAGAACTGCCCTCATTTCTAAGACATGATGTAAAGATTGACCTGTGCGGAGGACCACATGCCTTGGATAGTCTTCTCCACATAAGGCCTCCCTCCCCAACTGGGAAGCATGCATGGTCACTGTTGTCATGGGCAAATGGGGACAAAAGGGCTGCACTGAGAAACCTCAAATGACTGAATCCACCAAATTACATGGTCTCTGCAGGTTTTGGTAAGACAAACTGGGAAGTTCACGGGTTGGTATCTGATTGACCATTGGACAGCCAACATCCATTGCAAAACTCTCACAGAATCTTGCCAGGGGAGCAAGAGCAATAGCCACTGCCATCGAACCAAGAAGCTGTAATACCAGCTTGGCGGAGGTTTTGAAAGGAAAGCAGTTGTAAAGCTTGATTCTGTAGTGTAGACACCTGGATTGCGATAGCTTTACTACTTGGGAAGAACTGTCCAGGTGTGAGCCTATGGCCTCCAGGACTTGTGTCAGGGATAGCTGTGATTTACTGTGATGCCTGGTTTGCAGCAAAGCTGGAGGAGGAATTTCCTGGCATGGACTAGGAGATATTTTGTGGGCATGGTGAGGAGCCAGTCACACAGACAGGGGAACACTTGGAACCCTTGCAGTTTGAAATGAGGTGCTACCACTGCCATGCATTTGGTGAACATTGGGGTGGGGGGGCTGTGGTGAGACCAAAGGGCAGGGCCCTGAATTGGAAATACTGGCTCCCAGCCAGAACAGTAAAAACCTGAATTGTCTGTCTGTTTTCATGCGATAGTATGCATCTTGCATGTCTATTGAGCAGATTCAGTCATCCTTCCTTAGTAGTGGGAGAATGGACACTACAGTGATCACTAAGAACTTAGAATGTTTGACAAATAGATTTAGATAGCTTAGGTCCAGGATTGGCCTGAGGTCCCTGCTCTTCTTTGGTACTAAAAAGAACCTCAGGCAAGTTCTGCACACTTGTTGATATGGTGAGATCTTTTGGATGATTCATTGATAAAAAAACTGCAATTTCCAGTGTCGCTGCTCTTCTTTGGTAAGGTGGAATGTTAGGGAGTCTATTGTCAGAGGTAGATAAAAGAAGGGGATATGATATCCTCTGGTGATGACTGACTGCACCTGGACATCTTTGGTGTTGGACATCCAGGCTTCTGGGTGCACAGATAAGTGCTCCCCTGACTACTTCCAGAGTGCAGCAGTTGGGCAACCTTTCAGGAGCATTGATAATGCTCATCTGTGAATGGACCTCTAAACCCCTGGTTCTGCAGACCCCCTCAGCCATGAGGATGATGTCTACCAGCAGAATACCCCCCCACCTCAGAGGGCTCTATCTGAAGACTCTTGTCTTGGGAAATACCTTGAGACTTATGGAATCACATTTTCTTACTGCCTTTCTGGTTCCCAGAAACACCCTCCATTGAGTTAGAGCTTCTGCAGACATGGACCCAAACAGGCATTTGGAAAGCTCTTTAATCAAGTCCCTCTGAAAGTCACTGAAGTATAAACATGCTTCCCATATTTGTCCAGAGCTCTAGAATCTCTATTAGGAGGGTAAACAGATGAGGTCTCCTCAACAAACTCCTTATTGGTGGCTGCCACTACCACCACAGCATCCACAGCCAGGCACTTGCTCCAGTGAGCATGGCTTTAAGGGGGTACTAAGTATTTATCAGGTTTCTTCAGAATCAGTTCTGCCACATCTGGTTCCTTCCATGCCCGATGAGAACTGAGGTCAATCATTTGATCAGCATCCTTCCCTTCATCAAAATCTGTATTTTCCAGGAGAGATTCCTCTGGGGAGTCAATGTGCCTCCTCTTACTTGTGTGCTTCTGAGGAACTTCCACAGAGGATGATCCAGGAAAGTCTCAGAAGTCTGAGGGGAGTCCTGAACAAGGACCATCTTGAGGCTAATATGCACTGGCTGCCCCAATGGAACAAAATGGGTAGGATCAGGATCCAGGACCGACAGTTGTGTAGAGGTGGAGCCAAGGGGGCAAAGATGTCCCTTCTTGAGTTTGAGACTTGGCGAGGAGCTCTCTCTCTCTCTCTCCAGTGAGCTGGAATGGTCAAGAGCATCTCTCTGACCCTGCCTCAAGACTGAAAGCCGAGCTGAACTATCTGCGAAAATCTGGGGTCAAGCTCCTCCCCCAGATGTTTCATCAAAGCCCCAAGAGATTGGAGCTGGCTAGATCAGAGAAGACACCAGAGTCTAATAAGTCCACAATTTCAGATCCGATGAGGAGAATTCTGAGAGTCTTGGATACAATGTCCTTGAAACGGAGGGCTGTATTGGAGTAGGAAAAGCAATAGGGATGGAAGACGGTCCAAAGCTCATGGGTCTGATGGCAGATGGTGCAGGAAGAACTCCAAACTAAGTCTGGATCCTGAGGCATTTCCTCATCATTTTGTTCACATCAACCTCCAACAAACTTCTGGCAGTCCTGAAGGACAACGATGAAAGGGGGAGGGGTCTAGAAGAGCTCTTAACTAGTGTCTACTATAAGAAAGGAAAATGTAGCCAGGAAGTTATGGGCTCCAAAGAAAATCAGTTTCCTACAAGAAGGAGTCCTGGAACAGGCAGAAGACACAGCCAATGGAACAGACAGATTTAAAGCCTTGGACAACTTAGCTGTCAGAGCTGAAGTGGGAACAGAGGAAGGACACTGGTCAGGGAATTGCTTCCAGACTCTTTAGCCTTTTCTTTGTGCTTATCTCCCTTGCCCCTTTTGGGCTTGTCCAAAGGCTTCTTTCTGGATGGGAACACTCTAGACGCAGACAACTACACAGGTGGAGGGATGAGACCTTTCAGAACCAGTTTGTTCAGATGCTTAACTACAGCCCTATGTCCAAAGGCAGTGCAGATGTCACAATACTCATCTAAGTGACTGGAAATCTGAATTAGGAATCTTATGGCCACAAGAGACATTTATTAAACCCAGTAGGTTTATCCACCATGTCAAAGGAGATGACAACCACCACCACCTTCTTCAAGGAAGTAGAATACCAGCTATGGTAGTGGCAGGAGTAATAAGAAAGGCCACAGGGCCAAGAAAAGCAGTAACAACCAACTAGCCAACCTTTTTTTCCCTCTTTGAGGAGGAAGAGCTATAAAAAAGAACAACAAAATACAGAAAAGAACAGCACTAAAGTACTGATACAGTAGAGAAAAAAGTTTTTACACTTATCTCAAAGCCTGAGCCATGAAAACCATGTCCCAAACTCAGAGCGGCAAATAAGATTTGGGGTATGGTTAGGGTTGGCACAGGATCATGGGTAAAAGGATGAGCCTGAACTATGCATCCTAAGTCTGAAAAATGGCTCAAGTTAGATCCGTGGTCAGATGTGAAAACCATTGGTTGAGGAATGGATGGAAAAACATTAGATACAAAAAGTAAGAACATTGCACTTAAACATTCCATTAGTTGTCAACATTTCAAAAGACTATTTTATTGTATTAAGACATTTGTAAAAAAATATTAATGGTGGCAATATGGAATCAAAACTGGATATCAAGGAATTATGTTGATAATCAAGGCTCAAATCAAATATTTCCTGAAATGAACTACACTGATATCAAATTATTTTGAAACAAACTTCTAATTGCAACAATATTTTAAACATGATTGGTTCAATTTGTGCATGTGATCAGTTCAAACAGATTAACTAATTTATGGTAATGCATTCTGATGAAGCATTTTATGCAATAAAGATGAAAGCACTCAAATCCAGTCATGTAAGGTCAGTGATTCCTAATCCTCTTGTTTGAGGTAATTTTGATAAGAGAAATTGTAACAGAAAGGTAAATGTTAGGTCTGATATACATGTAATTGTATGTATGTATGTATGTATGTATGTATAAGTCTCTCTTCTGAGCATGTGTAATTGCATGGATGTTATTTGTCTTCTCAATTTGAGAATGATGCACGTAATTTCATTTAGACTTCACTTGTGGTGTTTAAATGACAAAAAGTTACTTTGACTTTTGTTTCTGGTTTAGATAGTATAAAAACATACATTTGGTATTAGCAACATTAAGCTCCCCCTCCCCCAAAAATGATGTAGATAGCCATTTTTCAAGTGTGCAGCAACTTTATAGTGAAGCAGATGCAGCTGTTATGGAGCAGGCAGAAAATGATAACAATGAGTCATTTGTTTATTGGACAATCTGTGTGCCACTAAAACATTAATTCTTCTCATTTACAAATATGGTTAACATAAAGAGTTGAGCACTGAAACCTAAAGCGCATGATTTCTCAGTAGTGTAGGAGTGAAGTAAATGACATCCTACTGGAGAAACAAGATCCTGTCCTACATGGAAACTGGAAAACCAATGGAGTAAATTTACAAATACTCCAAAATCCAGCATTCTTTTCAGTAAGACTCTACTGAAAGATCCAAGAAAATTTTTTCCAACTACTTTTTCTTGATTGAGATTACTTCCGAGATAGTTCCGGATATGCAGCAATGATATTTTTGAATTGTGCCTTGGCCCAAAATGTGTTGGAACTCTGAGACATCTGCTGCCTTCCAAATAGTGAAGCAAATGACTATGGGCACACCTTTCCAGGACATTAAGACATAGACGTAGAGGAGAAATGGGGCAACAGTCATTGGCAGTACTTGTGTGCCCTCCTTGTGTGAAGGCACTACTGTGACCCTTTTCCAAAGTTTGGGAAAATACAGTTGTGTAAACTGAAGTTACCATAAAGTACAGTTGTGTACACTTACCATAAATGTAGATGTTAGAGTGTATTCACTGATGCAGTCATCACCTGTGGGTTATCCCTGCTGTGGTAGCCTTCGGTTGGCCCGAATACCAGAGTCAATGTTTTTGTGCACCGGCTGCCGTTGCCTTTAGTCTGACATCAGATCATCAGTGTTACAAAGCAAGGCAGCTGACGTCATTACATCAGTTTTTCTTGCCCTAACCCATCAGAAGCACAAGGGAAAAGAGAGAAGTGGTCCTGGTAGCTAATGGCTACCTTGGGAAGCTTCTGTCCTCCTAGGGGAAGATGTTAAGTGGGGGATGAAGGGAGGGAAACCAAGACTGTAACAGTGAATATACTCTGACATCTACACTTATGGTAAGTGAACACAACTGTACTATGTTCTTCATGTTTCATTGTTGCAGTCATCATCTGTGGGAGGATTCCGAAAGCTGAGGAAAAGGGTGGAAGGATAGGCTGAGTCCTAGGTATGGGACAGGAGACCCTGCAGAATTGCACAGGCAAACCCTGCCCTAGACTTAGAAAAGAGGGGTAGGTGGTAATGCTTTTTAAAGGTATGGACAGAGGTTCAAGTGGCCACTTCCAAGATGTCCCTGGTAGTTACTCCTCCAAGGAAGGCAGTGGAAGTGGAGGTTGCCCTAGTGGAGTGGGTATGAATAGACTTAGAGATGGGTTTCCCATGTGGTCTGTAGCAAAAATGGATACAGTGTGAAATCCATTTCGAAATGGTTTGTTTGGAGATGGGCTTCCCCTCCACCCCTGGGGAAAAGCTTACAAGAATCTGGTCTGTTTTTCTGAGTGGCTTAGTACAGTCCAGATAGTATCTGAGTTGTCTGTGCACTTCTAGTGAGTGTAGAAGTCTTTTCCCCTTGTTTTGAGGGTTGAGAAAAAAGGTGCAATGGTGTATGGCCTGGTTAAGGGTCACATCAGCTACCACCTTGGGCATAAAGGAGGGGTTAGTCCTCAGGCAGACTCTGTCTGCATGGACAATTATGAAGGGCTCAACAGCCATGAGAGCTTGAAGCTATGAGACCCTTCTGGCTGAGTTGATAGCTAATAGAAAGGCAGTCTTCCAAGAGAGGTATTTCAATTCTGCTGAAGCGGCAGGTTTGAAAGGAGGTAAGGCTAGCTTTTCTAACACATAATTCAGGTCCCAGGGTGGCGGCGGAGGCCTTCTGAGAGGCCAGATATTTGAAACCCCTCTGAGGATTTGCTTAATCAAAGGATGAGAGAATGAGAGAAGAGGGGTGGGTCTGAATCATAATGGGCAGAGATGGCCAAGGCATGGATTTTAATAGAGGAGAAAGAGAGACTACTATTTAGCAACTCTGCTAGGTAATCCAGAATGAGATTGATGGAAAGTTGGGAGGTACTGCCCTCTTGATTGTTTCCAGGAGCAGAATCTTTTTTTCCTGCATAGGATTTTCTTGAGCTGCACCTTCTGGCCTCTGTGATGATGTCTAGGACCTATTTGCTTAACAGGGACTCCTTGTTAGTTTTTAGTGTATAAGCCATGAGAGTTTGAGAGTCTGTAGGTTTGGGTGCAGTACCTTCTCCCTCTCCTGGGTCAAGAGGTCTGACATCAGGGGAAGCAGCTTTGGGAGCTGTAAGGTCAGACTGTGTAATAAGAGGTACCAATACTGTCTGGGCCCACCTGGAGCAATGACGATGGCCTTTGGTCTCTCTTCTCTTATTTTGATCAGAACCTTGGGAATAAGGGGCAGAGGAGGGAATGTGTACACAGAGGGAGCTCCAGAGGTAGGTCAAGTCACCCACCTTCCATGCTAAGAGGTGATACTCCCTGGTACATAACTTGTGCATCTGGTGGTTTTGGTGCGAGGCAAAAAGGTCCACTTCTGGAGTCCCCCACTCCTGGGTGATTTGCTGAAAGACTTCTCTGTGGAGCTGGCATTCGTGGGGGTCCGGTAAGTTTCTGCTTAGGTGGTCCAACAGTGTGTTGTTGATTCCTGATAACTACTGGGCAATTAGGTGTAGCCCCATGGAGGAGGCAGACTCTGGCTAACCTGCACAGGGGGTAAGATTGGGTGTCCCCCTGCTTGTTGATGTACCACACAACTGTGGTGTTCTCTGTTTTTATAAGGAGGACCCCTGGCCTGAGATGGGGTTGGAAGAAGGTTAGAGCCCTTTGCACTGCCATCATTTCTTTCTGGTTGATGTGCAAGTGAAGTTGCTGGGCATTCCAATGGCCTTGGGTACACCTGCCTGCTAGGTGAGCACCCCAAGCAATGTCTGAGGCATCAGTGGTGATGGTCTGGCTGGAGGATGAAGGGAAGACCCTTGTTCATGGCACAAGCCTCTGCCCACCAGAGAAATTCGGCCCTTACACAAGGGATCAGAGGGAGAGTGGTCTGTAGGGACTGAGAGTGCTGACACCAAATGTTCTTTAAATACCACTGAAGTTTTTTCATGTAAAACCTGGTGAGACAGAGGAGAAGGATGCATGATGCCATGTATCCCAGGGCTTGCAGGAACCTCCTTGCAGTGAGGTGGCTGCTGGAAGCCAGCTGGGTGAAGTGGAGAGGCAGGAAGCTCTGCTTTTCTAGGGATAGAAAGGCCATTTGTGTTGTTGTGTCTAGCACAGCTCCCAGGAAAACAATTTTTCTGGTGGGGTTTTGCTTTGATTTTTTCTCATTGATGGTGAACCCTAGGGAAATTAGGAGTGAATTGACAAAGAGAAAGTCCTAGAGCAGCTTTTCTTTGCACTCTGCCTGAATGAGGCAGTCATCCAGATAAGGGTAAATCTGTATTTTCCTCTGTCTGCAGAAAGCTATAGCCAGGGCCAAGCACTTGGTGAATACTCTGGGAGTAGTAGATAAGCCAAAGGGCAGTGCAGAGAACTGAAAATGTTGATAGTCTGCTCTGAAGTGCAGGAATTTTCTGCAGGATTTTCTGATGAGAATGTGGAGGCTGGCATCTTTTAGGTCTGGTGTCACAAGCCAGGTATTTTGTGTGAGCATAGGCAGGAGCTGCTGCAAGGTTAGCATATTGAATCTAGGGACCAGCAAGGAGGTGTTCAGTTTGGATAGATCCAGGATGGGGTGCAGAGCGCCCTCTTTTCTTGGAGCAAGGAATAGTCTGGAGTAAAAACCTTTTCCTGTTTGATCTGGAGGGACAGGTTCGACTCCCTCCTGTTATATTAGGGTTTGGACCTGATTCAATGCCTCTGCCCACTGGTTTGGGGGAAGATCTGGGTACCCTCTTGGAATAGGGAGTTCGCTGAAGGAGAATCTGTATCCCTGAGAAATTATTTTTTTAAGACTCATTGGTCTTGGTTATAGACCCAATTGTCCTTGAAGAGGTTGAGCCTTCCTCCTAGTTTTAGAAGAGTGAAAGGAGGGCAGAGGGGGGAGGGAGAATCATTGTGAGTGCTTGCCATAAAAGCTTGGCTTAGCACTCCCTGCCTTAGAGACGGAAGTTGTCCATTTTTTGCTTTTTTGCTGGCCCTGGGATAGGGGCCTGGATGGCCTGCCCCTATGGGGCTTACCTTGCTCTGTCTGCTAGGTGCAGGGAAGGCCCAGTGCTTAGAGGGAAAGTTCCTGCTGAATATGGGAGGTTGAACTTTAAAGAAATCTTTTACTGTTTGCATAGATTTTGCTTTGTCTTCCCATCTTTTTAAGTACCTCTTCTGCTTTTTCCACAAACAGGCGTTCCTTATCTAGGGGTGAATAAATAAGTTTAGACTTCACATGATCAGGGAGAGGTTGTTCCTTCAGCCATGCATGTCTTCTAATAACAGATCCTGTCACTGCTGCACTGCTAGAGGCTTCTAGGGCATCATATCCACATTGCAATGAGTGCTTGGCTACTTGACAAGCACAGTGAAGAAATTCTGCCAGCTGTTTTGAGTTGGTACCGTCAGGAGAGGTAGCAATCTTCTGTTTTAATTGTTTCAAAGTGTGTTGTTGATATTTTAACATATGGAACTGACAACTGAGTGCTCTGATAACTAAGGTTGCAGAGGTGTATACTTCTTTACCCCATCTGTCCAGAGCTCTGAAGTCTTTGTCTGAGGAAAGAGGATTCTTGGCAGAACTAGTCTTAACTCCTTTGGGTCCCTGTATAATGACCTCAGGATCTGCAGCAGGATTCCTGTACAGGTATTTGTGAGAATCCGGTACTCTGTAATACTTGTCAGGTTTAGTTGGGGCAGAAGGCAGGGCATCAAGGGCTAAGCTGGATTCATAGAAAACATCATCCACCACTTCCAAAATAGGTGGGATGGCCAGGGGTCTGTGCTGGGGCAGGTCTAGAAACTCTCAAAGCATTTCTTTGACTGTGGGAAGTCTTGAGATTCCCATTGAAAATGTTCCCTGAGGGAATGAAGGGTTTCCCCAAAGGAGAGGTCCTCTGGAGGGGAGGCAGAAGGGATGGATTCCTTTGCATCTGAATCCTCAAACACTTAAGGGATGTTGTTCCTCTTCAAAATCAGAATAATCAAATTCCTCAGACTCTCGGTCTGTCATAATTTCTGGAGAAGGATGCCTTCCTTTTAGGAGTGGGGGCCTGAGAACCTCCAATAAGGGAGATCGCCGCTATTTTAAGCATTTGAGCTTGGGGTGGGGGAGCAGTAGCAAGATGGTGGCTAGAAGCAGATTTCCTAGGAGTGGCCTGGCTTCTAGGCCTGAGAGAATCAGTTGGTCTCTGAGAAGCGCTAGTTGGATGCGAAGACGTCAGTTTTTGTCTGGAATCAGTAGTGCGAAAGGTCTCCTTGGAAGCCGGTGCCTGCGTTGTGGCTCTGGACCCAACCAAGGCATAAACAGCCAAAGGCTCGGAGGATGAATAGGATTTCTGTGGCATACTGGACTCTGAAAGGGTCTTGGCAGAGGCCTGCATAGAAAGTGAGTCAGACATCAAGGGCTGCGAAAGCACCTCACTGAATTCCAGAGAACTAATGACTTGCTTAGCGGAAGTGTCATTGGAAGGCTTAGCCTTGTGTGGCCTGTCTCTATCTTTATCTCTACGTTTTTTCGGAATGTCGAGAGATTGTTGGCTGATGGATGCCATACTGGAATTCAAAGATGGAAGATGAAAATAATTATCTACAAAAAGAGCTTTGCGTCGAATGGTTCTTGCATTAGAGAGGGCACAGAACCGGCAATGAAAGATGTCATGGTCTGGGCCTAAACAAGTGATGCAGTAAGAATGAAAGTCTCTGTGTGGGATCTGCTTTCCACAGGCGAGACAATGGTTAACTTTTTCGGGCTTCAGTTAGAGCAGGAAAAAAGGGTCCCCAATGGGGTACTTAGCTTTATACGTTTTTCAGCTGAAATTCAATTTCTGGTAGCGACCGACCGGCACTCGTGTGAACTGCTTCTGCTATGGGCTCTATGCCAAGAAAGACTGATGTAATGACATTGGCTGCCTTGCTTTATAGCACTGACGACCCGATATCAGACTACAGGCGATGGCAACCTGTGCACAAAAACACTGACTCTGGTATTCGGGTTGACCGAGGGCTTCTACAGCAGGGATAACCCACAGGTGATGACTGCAACAGTGAAACATGAAGAACATCAGTAGATATTCAAATTATCACTGCTGCAGTCACTTTAGCTATATCCTGCCAAAGGTATAACTACCGGCCAACTTCCAAAACTTCAGGGCACCTTCCACATACCTAAACTCAGCTTGAGCTGAGATGAGCTGAGCAAACTAAAAGAAAAGTATGGGCACAAACCACTTCAGAGAATTCCTACTAGCAGAGAGAGGAAAGGCTGACCACTGAAAAGACAATGCTAGGAACAAATAAAATAAATGTCCACACACTAGCATACAAAACGCACCAAAAAAGAAGGGGGGGGTGGAGGGAGGAAGCAGTTAATGCAGCATTCAAACATCTATTGTTATGGCAAGTTCAACTTGCACAATTGTACTAAGTCTATCACATTTTTTCACTGCTGCATTAACCTTAGCTATATGGGTAGATTACCATAGCTAACTACATTTGGGAGTGAGCCCCTGGAGAATGGTCCTAACAAAGATAGATCTGGTCCAACGGAAGGAATCAAGCAAGTAGTGTTTTGTAAAAGTAGATACAGAGGATGAAGTAGCAGCTTCCAGAATCCAACCCTTTCCAAAAAGCCAAAGATGAAGCCAAGGCCCTGGTAGAATGAGCTTTGACCCTGCCTGTAACAGATTTGCTATGGTGAGTATAACAAAAGGTAATAGTCTTAGACAACTGTTTGGAATTGGTCTGTTTTGACACAAGCTGGTCCTTCTTACCTTCATAAGAAATGAACAATTGATCTGAAAGATTTAGTTCTGTCAAAATAGTACAGGCATTGTTTGTGGACATCAACAATATGGAGTGCCCTTTCTCCCTCATTTTTAGTTTCAAAAGACAAAACAATCTGTTTGATCCAGTGTTTGGATCACCAGTAGCTTGGCAAGAGCACCAAGTAGAAATTATCCGATGCCAATTTTTATTTATTAACAGAAAAATTGCCATTAGCTGTTTCAAATTCAGTACAATAATGAAGAGATTGTAGTCCGTACTTCTGAAGTATTATATTTATTCAGTTTTCAATCCTTTCATCTTTTTATTCACTTGGTAGGCGAGCGTATTGACTATTTAGTTCCATCTCTTGTAATTATACACAAATTCCAAAAACTATTGAACATGCAGTTTTACAACACAAGTTTTTTCATTGGTCAGATGGGTTCTGGCCTGGTCAAGGATTGATCATGTTTTTAATTGTTCGTGATTGGTGGTGGGTGAGGGTTTTAGCCTATTGGAGGTGGGGGTGGTGATGTCATGTTCATCTAGCATTGGTATAGTTACATTTAATTCTCCTGGTTCCTGTATTTACTTTATGTGTGGTAATTCAAAGTGATGCCCATCTGTTTGCCTAACTTAACTTGGCGGAAGTAGGATGAGGCCAAGCTAGTTAGGGGTTGAGGTGCACATACAGGCGAGCAGTAAGATGCTCGGCTATAGTGTAAAAAATATAGCTTTTCTTTTTTCCTTCTTTCCTCATAAACCTTGGCTACAATGGGGGTCTGCTTTAAATAATGTTGCTAGGTGGGTGGTATAAGGAGGGTTCGTGACTGGGAATTGTTGGAAAAAGAGTAAATTCCAAGTTCATATGAGCCGAATACAGGATTAAACTAAGACCATATGTGGTGATGCTACGTGATGGCCCTGGGATCTAATGTAATCTTAGGCTGATGGTGAAAATAATTAAAGAGTAGAGTGATAATTTAAAATTCGGCTTAATCGGGCCTCGCCACCCGGGAGGGTTTGTGTGTACTATGCATCTTATTAGTGGATCTTGGGGGCATGCACTTTGGACAATTTGGAAAAGGAGAAAAAATCTTTAGAGAGAGGAGAAAAATATCTTTAGAGAGATTCCGTGGATCATCTTGCCCCTTTCATCATACTTTCTGATCACCTCTGTATGAGAGGGGCCAAACACAATCTCTATCCAAGGGAGAATTTAAAATCTTATCTGGGAAGGTTCTGAGAATGAAGCCATGCAAATCTCCTTAAAACAGTACCAGTGGCCAGAGCCCTGGAAGAAGTATCAGAGTCATACATACAATGCAAACAATGAATAGTGACGTACGCAATAGAAGAAACAGTTTAAAGCAGATTTTTCCTCATAAGAAAAAACAGATAAAACATTCCTCACACTTTCATAATTTGTCAGAACAAACTTTAGCACAAGTCTGACAATTCAAAATTCTGAAACTCAAAGTTGCAGAAGTATACACTTTTTTTGCCATATCTATCAATAATTTTCCCATCCTTATCAAAAAGAGTAGGATTGGAATTAACTGAGTCTTAGTATCAGTTGGATCAATTAAGACTATAGTTGCTGGGTCAGGTTTAGGAATAGTGTATAAAAGCGTAAAAGACTGAGGAACTTTATATATCTTATCTGCCTATTTAGGGGCAGCTGGCTGACTATCAGGAAAATAGCAGGCAGTAACACACATCCTCTAAAGCAGACAGCACAGGTGGAAAGGGTGTAGGTTTTGGAAAATCCTTCTGTAACAACTCAGAATTTTCTGACGGACTGAGAAACTTAAGTGTTCTCCCACTGAACACACTGGTACAATCTAACAATAGTTCCACAGAAAGAGAACCCACTACAGGCGGGATCAGAAACTCAGCTCTCCTCAGAGTCTGAATCAGAAGTCAGAGCAAAAACCCTGAATCCACCCTTCCATCTTCCTGTTCATATTTAGAATCTTGGATTTCTTCAGGAAAGAGTAATCCCTCTTTCTTTATCAGATACTACTTTACAGGAAGGATCAACAG
This sequence comes from Protopterus annectens, assembly GCF_019279795.1. Classification (NCBI taxonomy): domain Eukaryota; kingdom Metazoa; phylum Chordata; order Ceratodontiformes; family Protopteridae; genus Protopterus; species Protopterus annectens. The sequence continues at coordinate 341,998,888 of NC_056735.1, forward strand.
CTTGAATTAAACCCTAAGCCAGACAAAGTATTCCTATTCAAAGTAATTTGAGGAGTTGATACATGCTTAGTTTCCTGTTTCTTTTTGATGGGAAAAATGGTGCCAACAGTTACTTATGGCAGCTGCCCCAGGGATGGGGACAACATTCTGACAAACATTCTGACACAACAGGGAAGCCTTCCCTATTCCCTCTCCCAGGACTGACAGGAGTGGTTCTCCTTTGCCCACTGAAGGGACTGCAAAGGTCGCAGAGGGCATGACTAATCACTGCCCCATAGTGGCTGAGGGATCCAGGGTGAGTGGTCTGAAATACAACAAATGGCCACAGCAGAGAGAGTCACCCACCTGCGGCTGAGGCAAATTGCTAGCCTGTTGTGGTGGCAAAGGATGTTTACTTTTTTCTTTGTGGCTGGAAGAAAGACATATCATGGAATTGGTAGTCTGTTCCATGGTCATGCCAAAATGGTGCCTTTTCACAGGGAAGACCAGCAGCAAATGTCGCTACAACAACCAGTCCACAAAAGTTTATTTTTACATTATGCCAGCCCCACAAAGGAAAAATAAACCCAATTTCTTCACAGAAAATGTTTTCAGTTAGTTTACACTACCTTTAAACTGACAGGAAAAAAAGTCCTCTGTTTTAAAAGTACATTACAGTCTTGTCTGTTAAAATGTTAAAACACACCACTCTTAGCTTTAAGATAGCTTTACTGAAGAGGAAAGTAATAAATCAATAAAATTAAGAAAATGCAAGTTTTCCCCGAAAAACAGATCTCATCTTCCCAGCAAAGGAAAGCACAAGCTGACCATTGATTCTCAAAAGCCTCAGAGAAGCATACTCTTCAGGGACAGTAAAGCTCTGAAGGACTTCATGTCCATACTTGTCTTTTACTCAGCTCAGCTCAAGCTGCTTGACAGTCTGGGCTTGTGGAAGGTGCATGAAACTTTTAAAGCTGGCGGTTGTTATATCCTTGCAGGCTATAACTCACATAGTTAAGGCTGCTGCAGCAGTGATCAATATGATGATCATACCCCTCTTTTATGGACACTGCTACCGCTCCAGTTTTGAAGATTTCCTGTTTCTATTAAAAGAATTGATAATTAAAGAAACCAGAACCAAAGAAATTAGAACATATCCTAAGAGTTTCATCTCTTACTGAAACTTACTGAATGGACTTTAACTCTGTTTGAAATATTATGTGATTCTCATGTAAATTTATTTCACTAGCTTGTAATATTTATTGTTTTCTTCTCAGGCCTTTGTAAATAATGTAAATAGTTGATGAGTTTTCTTATTCGTATACAAAATTATGTCGCTTGTTTTACATGTTTGTGTCTTTCAGCTTTTCCCGGTTAGGAGTCGCCACAGCGGAACTCCGGTCCGCTAATGATTGGCAGTAGAGTTTTACGTGCTATCTTGCCGGGCCTAACGCACTGTTTTATATATTTATTGCAAATTATTTTCTCATTAAAATATTTGAGTAAAAAAGGATTACCATAATGGATGCAGGGGGGTTGGGGTGCAGTGGAGATCACGTGCTTCAATTCTTAGGAATTTCAGGAGGCAGGTTATCAGCTACATCAAACATAACTTTGGCTCTGCATTGTATTTTAGTAACAGCAGATGGAGCAGATTGTATATAAATGTGAGGATGCTCTCTGGCCATTTTTTCCACTGCTGTTTTGTGCAGATGAATTGATATTTCTGCAGTAAATACTGGCAGCAGTCAGAACTACAGAGTCTGAGCCTACTGGGGTTTGGCAGATGATTAATGCCTTTCCAAAACTATTTTTTTTTTTTTTTTTTTTTTTATGGGTGAAGAGGAGTGTTCTGACATGATTTCAGGCTTCTCCAAACTGTTTTAGTGACTTAGGAAATTTATCAGTAGAATAAATTTTCCATTGTTTTTCTCTAAATGTATTTACGTGCTTGACCTCAGATTACATCAATGGAAGAGAAACAAAGAATGATACTGCACACCTGTCTTTGTTAAATTTAAGCACTTTTGGCCTGGTTCTGCAGACTTTATCAGATGACAAAGAATGAAACAAACTAGCATTTATAGGCTGCTCAAATCACATGACAAAGGAAATAAGTTTAATTAACAATTAAAAAAACACAGTATTCCCTAACCATAAACACATCAATATAAAAATTAAATAAATGAGAAACATGATAGATCCACTAAAAAACAAACATTCACAGAAAAAATGTTTTTTAAATACTTTAAACAACTTTTAAACTAACCTTCACACCAACTCCACCACATAAACCAACAAAATAAAAATACCTTGTGTTCCTCACGGTTCCCAACAGTTCACTCCATATAGCTGTTAAATTAAATCCACAAAATGCGTGTATTCTCAAAGGCCCATTCACAAGTGAAGATTAAAAACGCACTTTAATGAGCAAAAAAAAATCATAAAAATATCTCTCTCATATAACACACACACACACACACACACACACACACACACAAAGCACTTTTGTCTCAATAGTTTGAAACTTCATCAGATCTGATGAAGTTTCAAACTATTGAGACAAAAGCACTTATTGTATGTATATATATATATATATATATATATATATATATATATATATATATTTTTTTTTTTTTTTTATAACTTTTTTTGCTAATTAAAAAGTGTGATTTTAATCTTCACTTGAGAATGGGCCTTTGAGAATACACGCATTTTGTGGATTTAATTGAATGGATATACAGAGTGAACTGTTGGGAACTGTAAGGAACATAGAGCATCTGAACTTCACACATGGTTGGTCCAACACAAACCTCACATCTTGGCCCTACTGGAAACCTGGCTAAACCCTCATATCAATTCTTCTGAATTTCTCCCACCTCAATACAATATCTATAGGTCTGATAAGACACCCAAAAAAGGCAGTGGGGTGGCCATCCTGTACTCCGTTTCACTGACGTTAACACCTATAGACATTACCCTGCCTATTTTCTCCCCTGCTGAACTACTGCTCCAAGACTACCACTTCAATAACTTTAGGAAGTTTGCTATTGACTCCATCTATATCCCTCCAGGTAAAAACATCCCTATCTTTGAACATTTACTTTCCTGGATAAACACATCCATCCCCTATGAAACCATCATTATTGGAGATGTTAATATAGATTGGAACTCTCTTATTGGTGACTCACCCCAACATTTCATAAACCTGTATGGATTCTCACAACTGATCACTACCCTACCCACTGCAGTAAAATGCTACTGGTTCCACAATTGACTGGATCTTGACCAACTCTCCAAACAACTATTGTAACCCTTCTACCTTTCCTGACTCTATTAGTGATCATTCTTCCACCTCTATCTTAAGGCACTCTCATCATCTCTCCAAGCCCCATCTCTGCAGAGATTGTAGGAAACTAACTAAAACTTTAACTGCAGACTCTCTGCCATCAGCTGGTCTTTCCTAAAAACTCTCCCACTCAATGATGTTGTTAATAAATTCAGCCACATTTTCCTTGATCTCCTAAACTCTTGCCTCAACTTGCAAAATCAGAATCAAATCTAATTTCGCACCCTGGCTCTCCAAAGCTACTCATGCTTTGATGCATGAAAGAGATGCTCTATGGAAAAAATGGCAAACGACTAAAACTCCCACCTTTCTCCAAGGTTATAAGTAACTCAGAAATAGTGTAAAAAATTTATTATTTTGGATAAACGCCAATATTTCACTAAATTTCAAAGCTCTCACCCAAATGACCCCAAAACATTTTGGAGGACTATCAACTCTCTGCTCCACACCGGTTCTCCTACATCCCTAACCCTTTCCCCAATCCCTCTCCCTCTGAAACTGCACACTTACTCAACCAACACTTCATAGACAGCATCTCTAAACTCCTATCCTCTGGTAACTCTGCTAATCCCAACTCTTCTGTGTCACCCTCACCTCCCCTTAAACATCTGTGCTGCTCTGTCTCTCAGTCTTTTACTTGTGATCTGTTTCTACTAACTATATCAAATCCCTGCTTCTTAAACTAAACCATGCTCTCCGTACACTGATAACCTCCCCCCATCAATTTCTGAAAACTGCTGCTGACTCTAATGTATATCCTGTATCTATCTTAAATCAACCGCTCCATTCAGGAATCTATTGTACCGGATCCTCACTACTGCCAGTAAACGCACTCTTGCGCAGGCATTTCTTTTACCTAGTCTTCTATACACTTCCCCCATCCTTACCAGTATCCAAACTACCTCAATGCACAAACTGGAACAAACATACAACAAAATTACCAGATTTATTCTAAACCAACCACTCTCGTCACATCACTGCCTCTCACTAAACAAACTTCAGTGGCTGGAATTTCTCCTACAATCGCAACTCCACACTACCTTTTCCATACTCAACAACCCCTCTACCTGCCCTGCTCTCGCCTCCCATGTTACCACCCCCCAGCCTCTCAGGAGCATAGCCGGCCTTAGGCATAGCGATTTTCCAGTATTTATTTGGTGTAGGTATACCAGGATGGGGGCGCCATGGAGCCCTTTTGCCTAGGGCACCAGTTGACCTAAGGCCGCTACTGCTCAGGAGTGCTGATCAGCATATTCTCTCAGTTTATAAACCCAAAAAGAATATTGGCAAACTACTTTACAAACACTCTGTTTCACTAAATTGAAACAAACTCCCTCTCCCTATTAGATCCAACCTTTCCTTTCCCGGTTTTAAAAAGGAGCTTAAATCCCACCTACTAATCTTGAAATTATGCCATTGCCTTGACCACACATAGTCTTAGTCTGTCCTACTGTATAACGTGTTGCATCTCTTAATTACTTCTCTGCTAGTAACTTCTGCTTAAACTAACCTCCTAAACCCTCAGCTCTACTACTATAGCCCCCTCCTCTCTCCCCCCTCCCATTCTCCACACTCTTTTTCCCCCTCACTTGCTATCAATGTCTATTTTCCTTCTTTTGAACAACGATTATCCTTTTGTTTATACTCTCATATGTAGTAAATTTAGACCACTGCTATCAGTGCAACCCTTAATGTTAATTCATAGGTTCATAGGTGTGTACTAGGCTAATGGCCTTGGAGTCTTTACAAGCCTAGCCCATAGACGTGCCCTGGCATCGTGCCACCCGACATTGGTTCCCAGTCCCTCAATCAAGTAGAGCCACTGCAGTGATCCCTGGGGTGAACTTTCTATTTCCCTTTAGTTAATTTCATATTTGCATTGTTAGTTTTAATAGTTTTTGTCCTGTATGTTTATTTTTGCCTATGTTTGCTGGGGCTCTTTCCCCTTGGGTCTCCACTGAAAATGAGTTGCTTACTATCAGTGCAATGTAAGTAGCTAATAACCTTTTCTTTTTTACAATTATTTTGTATTGTGATTGTTATTTAATAGTTGTATATTGTCACTGTTTGCTGGGGCTTTTCCCCACAAGTCTCCACTGAAAATGGATTTGTTTGCAGACTCATTTGGACTAACCCGGTTAACAAATGTGAAATACATAAACTTTTAAACTGACACAAAAGAGTGCCCTCATAACCTGGTTAACAAATGTGAAATACATACATAAATACATACATAAACAAACTTTTAAACTGACACAAAAAAAAGAGTGCTCTCATTTAAAAATACAATACAGTTTTGTGACAGTCTGTTAAACACAAACTCCTAGCTTTAAAAATAACTTTCATGAAAAGCAAATTATTAATAGTCAACTAAAGTAATTGAATGGAAAGTTCTCTCTAAGGAAAAAAACTTATCTACCCTTTAAAGGAACAGCACAAGCTGATCATCGATCCTCAAAAGCCTCAGAGGAGTGCTCTCTTCTGTAGCAGTGAAGCTCTGAAGAGCTTGGCACCCAGACTTGTCTTTTAGTCAGCTCAGCTCAAGCTGCCTGACAGTTTGGGCATATGGAAGATGTCCTGAAGCTTTGGAAGCTAGCCGGATGTTATACCCCTTAGGAGGATATAACCCATATAGCTAAGGCTACTGCAGCAGTTATCAATATGATGAACATCCTATTAGGACAACACAGTTATTATCATTACAATAAAACTGACTGAAATACAATGCATTACAAGTAACAAATATTATTCTGAGAGGGCAGCAATACACTTTTTACAAGTCATAAACCCATTGAATTTTTACCATCTTGACTAATGCATGAGCACTTACTACTGCAGTACACACGGATGCAATGATTAGACAGATTGATATACATATATGCATATACTAAGTAAAAAAAAAGTGTGTATATACATATATATATATATATATATATATATATATATATATATACATGCATGCATGCATACACACACACACACACACACACACACACACACACACACACACATATATATATATAATACATGCATACATACAGACACACAGACACCCATTTTATATATATATATATATATATATATATATATATATATGTGGAATCACTACGGAATAACGAAATTCCACAATCCCGAGACTCTTCTCCCTGCTTAAAACTATGGATAGGTACTTTCCTGCTATCTCTGTGGCTAGCCTGGTGGACGTGGGCATCCTGAGGCAATGTCGCAATTGTCTTATGTATACTGATAATTGCTTAATCCGGAAACAAACACAGTATGTGACAGATGTAGTTAATACTATGAAAACTGAGACAACTCTGACATACTGACTAAGCAAATTACAAGTTGTCAGCACACGGACATCATTTCTCACTAAATAAGGTCTTGACACACAAAATGCCACATATGGGGAGGTACTGACAAGTAATTTACCAAAATCTCACAGGCCTCACGTACACTACTTTCAGAAACCACAAGCAACCAAAACCACGTCAACACCAACCACGACACACAAAAATACACATACCAGTGTTTCCACAAGCAAGTCACAAAGTCGAAATGCCACACATTCAAACATCTTGGTCATAGAAGACTCCATTGTGAGACATATGGACACCCCCCCACCAGGTTGGATAAAGAGAGGGTTACAGACAGTTGCCTGTCAGGGGCCAGGATTCGCTAGATCATGCAGGCTCTCCGGTTACTTAACCACAAGTACCAGTATGACTCAGTCAGTGTAGGTGTGAATGACCGGAGAAGCAACTCCCTGCTTTACATGAAGAGAGAGATGATGGACCTCTCTGAATGTGTGTCACAGGCTGGTATGAGCATCGCACTGAGCAGCATTCTACCCTCACCAAGAATGATACCACAATACAAACAGAAAATTATTGACTTCAATAATAGGCTTAGTTACTGGTGCCATTCCAAGGGGATCTAGTATCTGTCAGCCTGGAATGGCACGATCGACAGACCACACTGCTTTGCCAGAGATGGTCTGCACCTGTCACCTCTAGGATTTCGAATACTAGCCATGGCATTAGCCACCCCAATACTGCACTCCCTGGAGCTCTTCTTGCCCAGAGATGTGGTTCAAAGCTGCGGAAAGCACCCCAGCAGTGCAAGGTTACAATGCCTATCACACATTCAGACCATCCTCTGAAAAGAAAAAAAAATGAAAGGAAGACATGTTTCCATTTATATAAAAAAAAAAAAAAAAATCCCACCTTTAGACTGGTCAAGCAGGATGAGTCGCTTGAGCAATTCCTTGTCCAGCTGACCATAGGCAAAATCCTCCACCATATCATCACTCACTACGGTTGCCCACCCATGAACACCACTCTGCATACCCAAAGTTACTAGAATCACTAACCCTTCATCCCATAAAAGTTCAGAGATTACTGACTTTGTCAGTGCAAATGCTCTGGAACAGCTGGTCTGCACTCCGACTAGGGGCTCAAATATCCTTAACACAGTACTCACAAACAGTCCCCAGCTTAATGTCCTCAATGGTAAGATCAGATCATATATCACTCTCCTTTGAAATAAATGCAAAAGTAGAGCCTCCATCAAACGCAAAAACCCTAAAGAATTTTTCCAAGGCAAATTACCTTCTATTAAGTGATAGTATAGGTAATTTTAAAGCTGCCCCTAACCCTGAAAACATGGAGGCCTATGCAGAAGTATGCACAAATGCCCTGTACAACCACTTAAACTACTAGAACCAGCAGTACTTGACTGAACTAAACCCAGATCTAGCTGGAAAAACAAGTCACCCTGGTGGACCCCTGGCATAAACAGAAGGAAGAAATTCCTCTCTAGAAGTGGGAGGGTGCACAACAGAGAAAAAAAATCCCTCATTAGTCTCAAAAAGCAAATCAGGGAACTAGGCAAGTCTTCAAAAGTTAAATACAAGACTAAAAGCAAAGGATAAGCAGAAAGAATTTTTCAGTTAGGTCCAAAATCTTAAGGGAAACACTCAGTGTGTGAAGTTGGCTGTAGATGGCACTATCTATACTCACCAGAAGAAATAGCAAACCTACAGGTTGATAAATTTAACACAAATTTCACCCCTCATCACCTCCAGTAACTCCCCATGAAGTACCCCTTACCATTCCTTTGCCTGTTATCACAAAAAAGGTAATCACTGTGCTCTCTCAAGCTAGAAACACTGCATCAATGGGCCCTGACAGAATCCCAGGGTGCCTATTAAATAGCTTGAAAAAAGAAGTTATGTACTCAGCATAATGTTCCATGTTTGTTGTCCTTGATCTCACCTTCCTTCTTGTTGGTTGGGTCCGAAGCAGATCCTCAGCTCTGACTCAGCTGCATTCTAAAGCTTGAGAGCTTCCACTGGCTCAAGGCTAGACCCCATCCCTTCATGCCTAGTGTGCTAGTTACCCAGATCTCGTTTGTGATAACCCATAACACTAGACCACAATGTGCAGATATACAACTATAGACATATAACAAAATGTATATACATACATATACAAGACAAAACAATCTAGCCATTACTAGAAAATTCTTATTCTATCCAACTCAAAGCAGAAAGGGAATCAAGGCCTCTATAGCCAAATATGGATAACTCCTCTCGATCCTCCAGGAGGGGGAAGGAGGGTGGGATGCAAGAAGGAAGGTGAGATAAAGGACAACAAACATGGAACTTTATGGCGAGTACATAACTTCTTTATGTTATGTTGTCCCTATCTCACCTTCCTTCTTGTTGGTTGGGAAAGCATCCCCAGCACTTCTGCTTGGGTAGCTCAACGGAATATACTCTTCAAAACCATGGAACCAAAAGATGCCCTGTTCCAGGAGGCCACATCTGCTTTGTAATGAGTAATGAAGGTATGGGGGTTAACCCATGTAGCTGCCGCACAAATAGTCTAAAGGCAGTCTGGACTGAAAGGCAGTGGAGGTAGACAAAGCCCTGGTTGTGTCCTCGAATTTTCCCTGGTAGTGGTTTGTTCTGTGAATTATAGACGTAAGTAATGGTATCTGAAATCCATTTTGATAAAGTCACTTTCAATACTGAAGTTCCTTTTTGTTTTCTGCAAAGGATACAAACAATTGGTCAGATTGTCTGAATTCCTGCAAAGGATACAAACAATTGGTCAGATTGTCTGAATTCTTGAGTCCTGTGCATATAGAAACGTAATTGTCTATGAACATCCAGTTGGAGTTTATAATCTGCCTTGTTGCCATGGTTCGGAAAGAACACTGGTAGTTCTATCGATTAATTCAGCCTGAACTCTGAGCAAACTTTTGGTAGAAAGAAAGGGTTGGTCTTGAGAGAAACCCTATCTTTGTGGAAAATTAAATAAGGGTGGGGGGTGAATGGAAAGGGCCTGTAATTCTGATATCCTCCTAGCTGAAGTAATGGCGATCAAGAAGATCGTTTTCCAAGTCAAAAATTTTAGAGCACAAGAACTAGCCGGTTCGAATGGAGGAAGAATCAAGGCAGCTAGATCTAAATTTAGATCCCAAGGAGGAAGTGGTTCTCTTATTGGGGGTCTCAAAAGGATAATACTGCTCAGAAAAGCTTTGCATAGCCTGTGGGACATAAAACTAAAACCCATTTCTCCCACATGAAGGTTGGAAATAGCAGCCAACTGAACTTGAATAGTTGCTGCTGCTGCTCCTCCTTGGTTAAAAGTTTCAGCCAGGAATTCTAGTATCTTTGAAATGGGTGCAGTAAAAGGATCAATATTATTTTTGACAGCCCAACAACAGAACCGTTTCCATTTGCTAGCATACAGTTTCCTCGTAGAGGATTTGTGAGAGGAGATGAGAATATGTTGTATGGCCGGGGAGATGTCAGGAAGCCTGGCTAAGCTGGGAAGTGGAGGAACCAAGCTGTCAGCTTGAGGGTCTATAAGGATGGAGTGTGTCCGACTGAAGAACCAGCAGGTCTGGAGCTGGGTCCAGGATCCAAGGCTCCTCCAGAAGATGGGGCCATTGAAACGGGAACCAGATTTTATGAGACCAGTAGGGAGCAATGAGGATTAGCTTGCAACCCACCGATTTTGCTTTCTGAAAACCTTGGGAATAAGAGGAAATGGGGGAAAGGTATACAGACGTTCCGGAGGGCCAATTGTGAACAAATGCATCCCTGGGTGATTGTCCCGGTGGGGGGACTAGGGCAAAATAGCTGCTGCATTTGGCATTGATGGATGTGGAAAAAAGATCGCAGCAAGGCTGGCCCCAATTGCGAAAGATCTGGTTCGCAATGTCCTGCTGAGATCCAAAATGGGCCTCAACTCAGGGACCACTCATGAGGCATTAAGTATAGCCCTGCTTAGCTTGTCCGCTATCATGTTGGATTTCCCCGGGATATGCATCATGATCAGAAAGCATTGGGAGGACATCGCCCATTGCCATATTCTCAGGGCATCTCGACATAAGGGGTAGGGATCTGGTTCCACCTTGCTTGTTGATGTACCATACCACTGACATGTCCATCTAAATTGCAATCGCCCTGTGGGGAGAGAGCTGTGAAGTGCTTGCAATGCCAGGAGCACCATTCATCTCAAGGACATTTGTGTGCAAATGGTACTCATGTTGTTGCCAAGTTCTGTGAACAGTGTCCCAGATAATGTCCCCCCACACACTATCTGGGAAGCGTCCGTGGTCACTGTGGCCACTGGTTGGGGTAAGACGAACGGTCTGCCTATCATCAGCTGGGTGGACTGAAGCCACCATTTTAGGTCCTTCTTGCAGGTCTCCATGATGAGAATTTCGTGGGACATGGGTAGATCTTGCATGGACCATTCAGCAAAGAGGAGCCACTGCAATAACCTCATGTGGAAAAGTGCCAAGGGAACTAGAGTTATAGCTGCCACCATTGACCCCTGGCCTTTCAGAATAAATCTTGCTTGAGTCTTTTTCCTCCCGATTAGAGTTGCAACTTGGTGCCGAATGTTCGACACCCTCTCCTAAGGTAGTTTTGCTATCATGTCTTTGGTGTCTAGATCTGCTCCTATAAATGTAATATATTGATAGGGCAACAAGTCAGACTTTTCATAGTTTATAGTGATGCCTATTGTAGACTGCGGTGGTGGTGCTGCGGTAGCGTTGTCACCTCACAGTAAGACGTTGTCCTGTTCGATTCTCAGCTAGAGCGTCTTCTGTGTGGAGACATGCGTGAATGGGCATACCTTCATTGAAGGTTGTGCGTCAGAGCTGGCAACTCGGCACGTAAAAATCTACTGCCAATCATTAGCGGATCGGAGTTCCGCTGTGGCGACCCCTAACCGAGCAAAGCCAAAAGACACAACAACAACAACAATAGTGATGCATATTGTGGTGTCCCTTGTCTCGGTTAGTCGATGCTCGGTGGTGGAGAAAGGAGCCACGAAGCTCGGCGGTGGGGGAAGGAGCCAGTCATCCAGATATGGAAACACCTGGAATCCTAGATACCTCAAATGAGCTGTGAATATTGCAATTGCATTTGGTGAACACCTTGGGGGCTATGGTGAGACCAAAGGGCAGAGCTCTGAACTGGTAGTGACGGGCTCCCAGCCAGAAATGTAGAAATCTCCCGGATTGCCAGTCCATCTTGATATGGTAGCATACATCCTGGAGATCAAAGGAGCACATCCAATTGTCCTTTCTCAGAAAGGGAAGTATGAACTGCAGTTGTTACCATCCAGAACTTTTGTCTTTTTGGCAGACTTGTCGAGTCTGCTGAGATCCAAAATGGGCCTCAAGTCCCATGTTTTCTCTGGTACAAAAAAGAACCTTGAGTAAGTTCCAGATCAGATTTGGTCTGCAGGGATTTCTTGGATGACTCTTTCTTAGCAACCTTTGAACTTCTATAGTTGCTTGTTCCCTAAGATTGGGTGGCACATCTGGGATGGACTTTGTTTTTGGGGAAGAGGTAGCAAGGAGAAAGGAATACTGTGTCTCCTGGATATTATCGACTGTACCCATGTGTCTTCTGTGATATTTTGCCAGGCTTCTAGGTACAGTGACAATCTTCCCCCAACTGCTTCCAGAGGTGGACAGGTGGGCCCCCTTTCAGGAGCGCTGGAAGGGCCTCCCAGAGAATGTATCTGTCGCTTTGACTCTGCGGACCCTCTCTGCCGCGAGGGTGGTGTCTGCCATTATTATTCCCCCTCTGTCCCAGGGGGGAAATTCACCACCTGCGTCAGGCGAAGTTCCCTAGGATTTCTGGAACCACATTTTTCTGCCCTTTTGACCTTTAGGGTAAGGTCTAGAAGGCGCAGAAAAATGTACTCCTACAGCAGAGTCTTGCCATCCTGCTCACACCTAGTTACAGTCTTTTACCTTAGGCCTGAACAACGATGAGCCATCAAAGGGAGTGTTGGTAAAGGAGGACTTGAAAGGCTCCACAAACTGACAAAGGGGCATCCAGGAATGTCTCTGTAAGGTGACTCCTGTGCCTGCAGCCCTGGTCGCTATAGGAGATAAGCTGCATGTGCATGGAAGAGTTAACTACCGAAGATAAGGTCACAAGCTGAGAAGCAGTCTTATCTGCAGGATCCTGTAGGGTATCTCCTAGCTCTCTCAGGAGATCCCTCTGAAGACGAGTAAAACGAGATAGATAATTCAGGTCTGAGATAGATAATTCAGTGACCTGAGAGTAAAGGCTGCTGAAGAAAAGACAAGCTTCCCGTATCTGTCCATTGTACGGGACTCTTTGTGCAGTGGATGGAGAAGTCTCTGCTAATTCCTTCTTTGTGGCCGCCGCCACCACCATAGCATCAAATGGCACACCCTTGGTTAGGAAGGATTTGCCATCTGGGGCTGTTATGAATTTATTGGGCCTCTGCGGAACTGGTTCCATCGATTCCAGAGAGCTCCATGGCTTTCAACTCACTAATCCTAGCAGTGGGTCGAAAGGCAGAGACACCCAAGAGGTGGAGGGTTGGGAACCAAATGAATCCAGGTACATGGACTTATCCTCAGAAGGAGAAAGGGACTTCCAGCCACCCCACTGTTTGAGGATTTCCAGGATGTTCAAGGCTGAGACATCCTCAGAGGAGGATCGTGGGGACCCTTCTGAGTCCTCCAAGTCTGTGTCTGATGTCAAAGACTCAGGGGAGTCCACATGCTTCCTCTTACATGTCCTCTTCCGAGGTACCTCCTCAGTGGGATACTCTGGGGAGGTTTCGGAAGAGGGGGAGTTTGCCCAATGGGGTGTCCTGGGGCACTGATTCCCTGCGCTTAGAATGGTGAGGTGGTGACAGGGAAGACATTGGCTCCATAGGGGACAGAGTAGCTGAAGCAGAAGAAGGAGCTGTCTGAGAGGACAGCACACATCACCTGGAAGGCACCATGCTCCTGGCCTCAAAGAGTCAAGAGACATCTCCCACACCGAGGGTGATGGCTCCGAGGCTGGATGTAGGAGCCAAGCTCACCTGCGCCAAAGCTCCAAGAGGGAGAGTGGGGTCAGACAAGGGACCGATGATGCTCCCCCCTCAAAACAGACGAGGGAGTGTCGGTTCCCAGATCCCTCGATAGGAGGTATTGAGGAGATCAGAGCAGATGTCGGAACAGAGAGCCTGGAGGTTTTCGGAACAGATGGTTCCACCACAATGACTTCCATGCACTCTGGCTCCAAGCTCAGGTGAGTTGGAGGAGCAATAGACAATCCAGGGGGTAAAGTAGTTGGCTCCACATCCATATGGGCTGGGTGCGATAATATTTTGGCAAGAGCTGGTGTCTTGAGAAGCTTCTTCACTGCCCTCTCCACATCATCATCTGAAAGACTCCTGGACGATCGAGAGGAGTGGGTGGATGAATGATGACTGCCCGCCACAAACTGTAGAAGCGGTGACTGTGGAGCAGACCGCACTGGCTCCAAGGAAGGAGATCTAGTCCTTTTGTGACTCCTAGACAGTTCCGAGGACACTGATGGAACCACAGGAGATAATGTCTTGTTGGATCTGATAGGTTTCGGGTCCGAAGTAGTAGATTTCTCTTTATGTCTCAATGGCTCCAAGGTTGGAACCGACGGAGGTATCCATTTGGGAGATTTCCCTGGTTTACTAGCGTGATTCCCTTCCACTGGAGTGTCAAAAAGCTCTTTCAGTAAACCTCGCAGAATCAGCTTGTTTTTGCACTGCTGCAGGACTCTGGCACTGAAAGCATGACAAATAGAACATGAGTCCTGCAGGTGCACAGCTCCTAGGCACTAAACACAACTCATATGTCCATCTGTCAGGGACATTTTTTGGGAGCATGAGTCACATTTTTTTAATCCAGAAGTTTTGGATTCTTTGGTCGCTTCTTTGGACATAATCACAACAACAATAAGCACAACACAATAACATACAACACACTAAGATTATAGATTTCAGGGACAACTTTTTCTATATATATTTTTATTTTTTTTTATATAGCAAAAACAGGAGGCAATGGAAGGGGGAGAGACACTAAGTTAAACAACTCCCCCAACCGAGGAGAGCCTCTAACTTAAACAGCTACTCGTTATCAGAAAGGGGAAGGAAGGAATAAGGAGCGGGCTAAGAGCAAGGGGGAATCCTCTAAGAAAAAAAAATGGATTCAAAAGGGGAAACAGGCCTGAAGAAAAAAATGACAGCCTAAACAACAGCAACAACCATAAAGTGGAGATAGGGATGCTAAACAAATGCTACTAAACTACAGAAGACTCCTGAAGTAATATAAATATTTAAATACAGAATATAATAGTAAAATTCAAAAAAAGACTGAGCCAGTATCCAGCAATCTCGAAGCTTCAAATGGCAAATGAGATCTGGTTAACTAGCGTTAGGCATGATGGGACAGGGCCTAGCCAGTGGAAGCTCTCGAGCTTTAGAATATACTGCCGAGTCAGAGCCGAGGATCGGCTCCAAACCCAACCAACAAGAAGGAAGGCAAGATAGGGACAACATAACATCATGACTTAGCAGACCCACTCAGATCTCTATTTAACTATGGTCTCCAGACGGGCTTTGTCCCAGTAGAGTGGAGGACAGCAACAGTCATCCCTCTGCACAAGGGAAGACCATCAACAGACCCAGGAAACTTCCAACCAACAAGTCTGACTAGCCTCATATGCAAGGCTATGGAAATGATAACCATGGACCTGATTAACAATGATACAGTAAATCTTCAAACTATAGACCAAACCCAGTCCAACTTTATCAAGTGCAGGTCCTATCTGCTCAATCTGGTGACTTCTTTAAGAAAGTCACCAGGCCATGGATGAGGGTAAGACAGTGCATATAGTCTATTTTGACCTGGTCAAGGCATTTGACACAATACCCCACTCGGGGGTTACAGATAAATTCAAAAAATTGGCCATAAGCTTCTACGTTACCAGACGGATAGCCAGATGGCTCACAGATATGATACAAATTGTTACAGTGGGGGAATCCACATCTTGCAAAGAGGTCAGTCACCAGTGGAGTACCATGGGGCTCAGTGCTGGGCCCCCTCCTATTTGGGATACACTTCTTAGATATCAACACAAATGTAGATTACCTTTGGCTGACCACATTTCTGATGACTGCAAGCTGGGGACAATTACTGACTCTCAAATGAGGTTGATATGCTATAGAAAGGTCTGAAGCAGACTAATGATTGGTGTCAGAGCCATGACTTCAATCTAAAATGTGAAGTACATAAGAATACCCTTTGGGAAATCAAATACCCCTGCAAATTACAACAGTGATAGCACCCTCCCAAGAGTGGACCCAGTGGTGAGAGATCTGTGTGCTCAGATAGATAGTAATCTGAATTTTGGCCATCATGTGTCCAAGGTGGTAAGGAAATCCTTCTATGTGGATCAGTTTATAAGTAAGGGCATGGCATCCAGATCGAAGGATGTCACAGTACCACTGTACTCAGCCATCATCAGACCAATAATTGAATACAAGGCACCCTTTGGCATGTACCTCACCAGGCACCTGCAACAGTTGGAGCATCCTCAGAGGTTTCTCACCAAAACAAAACAGGGTATAACCAACATGTCATATGTGGATCAATTAAAAGCCTTATCGCTGTATTCAGTTTCCTACAGATTACTGATGGGTGATCTGTGCCTGACCTACAAGGCAGTCTCTGACCCAGCCCTGATGGAAATGCTGCATATTCACAAAACTAATTGCATGACGGTTACCCATTCCAAAGATCTGAACCTGATCTCTGACATGAATAGATCATGCTGGAGAGACAGATGTGTGTCCTAGAGATGGCCAATCCTCTTGAAAAGACTTCCTCTTCACATGAATCTGGGCCCTTCCCTGACCATCTTCAATTGCAAACTGGACCAACGGATGGAAAATCACAAATTCACTCATGGGGTGGCACTCATGTCCCTTATGGACAGAGACAGTCAGTAAAAAAAAATGTCAAAACCCTGCTTGCTGACCTTTGTTTTCTTTCACCTAGGGATAGAAAATCTGGCAAAATCTGGGTAAGACTGACTAGGCTTGTAAGGGCTCTTGAGCCATTAGCCTAGTAATCTCCTATGAACCTATATATCTCTACCTATATACATGCATACCCAAAATACAGAAATAGTAAAATAAATATAACTATATATATTTATCTATATAACAGGCACATACAAGTACATATTGACACACACAAATGTATATGCGCATAAATATAAAAATAAACATATCTATATATAATATGCAGATGTAAGTAGGTATTGACAGACAAGCATAAATAAAACACTGAAAAAGTAAACTAAATATTTAATAGATATCAGTATATATTACTATGATATGGAAAAAATACAGTACTTACTATAAAACTCTGGCCTTTGGCTCCGTACCTCTGAAACCCACTCACCAGCTGGTCCCCTCCTCCATCTTTGCAGGTTGTTGTACCTGTGGCGGTACTGCTCACCCAAGTGAGGGATCCCTGTTATTGATAACAGATAGTTCTTAAGTTCCTGCCAAATATCATTTTTGTCTCAGAAATCACCTGCTGTGTCCTCCATTTTCTACAGGTATGACTGCTGTAGCAGGAACAGCAGTGTCTTAGTCTCTTCTTTAGAGCAAGTTGTGGCACGGTCATGGGCTTTAAAAAATTCAATATTCAGAAAGAACAAAGTTCAGAATGAGAAGTAGAAGTTTGAGGAAAGGAGCACTAGGGTGTGAAATTGCTCTGCCTAGCCCCTACACTTGTATAGCATTGCTACCTACTGAACTGATAAAAAGGCCATTTATCAGGACAGGCAGCGGCATGGCGAGGGTGAACGAAGGGTGCAAGGTGCTAGAGGGTGCAAATGGGAGATGCTGATCAGTCACCAGTGAACTAAATACTGACAGTACATTTACAGTCAGGGCTGAAGCACTTTAGCTTTTCATGTGTAATACAAGATATAGCAAATGGCTTTCTACAGTTTTCACAAGAAACAGATTTTTTTTCTGACCAGAGGACACCCCCACCCCCAAATTAGAGTTGAGGGGCATAGACCGGAGAGAAGCTCCACCCACCAGACTGGGAAAGAAACAAGACATAAGATGAGCAAGTTATGGCTCTAACGATAGGCCATTCCCACATCCAGAAAATATTCTGATTTAATTTTTTTTTTTTGACTGGGATAGTCTGAATGGGCACGAGGCCCCTGTTCATCAGAGGCCCAGGGAGAAAAGCTCCACACAAAATATATACATTAAGTTTATAAAAGGTTGCAGCACAAGAGAGAAGTACAAGTCTAACATAAATTACCAACAATTATCTGATAAGACAAAAAAATGAATGTTATAGAAATGGGTAGGGAGCCTTAATTAGTGAACCAAAATAGAAAATAAATAAACTAAATAGAGCTATTGCAGTGCAGAAACACCTCATTTGCATTGTACATGTTACAGGCATGGCTAAAAGCCTTGAATATTCAGCAAGTGAAGCGAGAGCAATACATATGTGGACAACCAACAGACAATAAGTAGAGCTACTACAGCACAAGGTACATTATTAACATTGGCTTCTAGGTTTAGGCTAATGTGCAGCATTCATTGAGGAGTGTGACTTGGCTGCTATAGGTGGAGTGAGAGCGATGCTAGAAGTAATTTATAAGGGACACAAGAATGGTGTTAAGTAGATACAGGGCCACCAATCTGTAAGACAGAAGAGCAGATTGTAGCATACAGTAGACTGTCAGTTATGCTGAGATGTAGTCGGCATGACACCTGTGTACATATAACAGGTTTCCTTAACATATATGCTATCAACATCAAGAGTGGCACAAACTCTACAGAATGCATGGTTAGTGTGGGCATTTTACCTTTCCATTATAACCATTATACTTGTCACAGATCACATTAACCACATTCGGAATATTATTTCACAGTTTCAGCACCAGTAACAACATCCTGTGCTTGAACACATCAGGCTGATTTTGCTATCAGAAGGGCTGCCTTAATGACATCCAACTGTCATACTCATGACACAAACTGATCACAGTGGCACACAGTCACAAGGTGTACTGGCAGGGCCCTCTATCTCACAGCAAGTGGATAACTCTATAGGCACTGACACATGCTCACAAAACCTGCAGAATGAGGACATGTTTTTACAGTGGGGGAAACACCACATAGCTCAACACCTGTTTCTTGTGCACAGCATGAGTCCCTTGATGAACAGACTACCTTTCAGACCTAGCAGTACCCACTGTCATGCATGTAATCAGAAGTGTTAGGGGAAGACATATTTCACAGTCAGTGCCAGAGGCATGCAAGGCCTTGGCTGCCCAGCATCAGATGTTCTGGGACACAGTTCAGGCACAGGCTACTGCCACTGAGAGTCAGGTAGAGATGATTAGAGCAGTTCAGGGTATACATAAGGAATTTCAGCAGTATATGGGAATGGTTGAGGCAAGGGGCACTAACACAGTGGTTCTCATGTGCAGTATGGTTGCACACAGCATATATGACAGCCTTCATGTGGACACTAGTAAAGACTTACCAGATACATCTTGAGAAAACAGTGGAACATGGATGAGAGACTGTCTACATGTATGATAGAAGAGTAGGTTGAACACCACATGTACCTCAAAGTTTTGCAGGCACTTGTGCAGAGACACCCAAGAAGAAAGCAGGCAGGCTTCATCTGACTTCCACAATGTGTGCTAGAACCTTATTCAAGATCTAGGCCCTGCAACACTGTTAGGTTGGTGCCAAGAGGTTCCCCTGCATTCAGTAGATCTAGTCATCAGATTAACTCAGCCATCAGAAGAACTCAGCATCAAGCTCACATACCAGCACTTGCTCTCAATCTATGGGACCATTAACCACATTATCTTTAGGGGACATTGTGTATGACAACTTCCAACATAACTGAAACTTGATCAAAGACACAGTCAGTGCTCACCCTAAAGTCACTTTTCAGACAGATCACATGCTGCAGTTCTTCCTTGCATCTGAAAAACATTAAACAGACAATAGCAGGGAAAAACACAGACTCCTTTTTTTCCCCAAGGCAAGAAATTCCTTTTTTCTGTGCATGCTTACATTCATTATCCTCTATTTTTGATACTGCAGTGAAACAATCACAGTATACCCGTACACAAAGTTTCATAGGTTGGTACTAGGCTATTGTCCCTAGGGCCTATACAAGCCTAGCCATAACAATTCCCTGGATATTTCTTCCCACAATATTTACTTCCCTGAAACCCTGTCTAGCAGGGCGACTGACATGATCCCCGGGGTGAATTTCCAATCTCCCATCATTTCATAACACTTGCTATTCTACACTTCAAAGTATGTTATTATAACTAGCTCTTCTGCCACTGACCCTCAGCATTGTACAGATGACTGCAAATAGTGTACATGGACTATGCACCACTCCGGATAGCGCAGATGCAACACTGCATACATCAAGTTTTTATATATATATATATAGACTAGTTGCCACCTCTTTGCCTGTATAGCTAAATACCATGCATGAGCCTGCAGGACGGGTTGCCATGCTACTTTCATTAACAGGGCACCATCACTACTACTATGGTGGGAAAAACAATAGTGGGAGCTGCACTACCACCATTTCTGACTGGCTGTGGCATCTGTGCACCAAGCTGACATGTTAATGTTGTGCAGAATGCAGCAAGTAGTAAACATTCTGCATGCAGTATCAGAGTTATACTGAAGCCCCCCCATCCAAGTACTTGTCCAGACAATGAAACTGGGCTTTGGACAGGCCAAATACTCACTCAGTGATTATCAATTCTGGGACAGGCCAGTGTGGAAGCACTCCTCAGGAGCTCCCTGGGGGTTATGGGCTGCTTTCATTAGTCAGAATAGCCTGTGTCACCTGGAAAACAAAATAGGGTGGGGAGACAACAAAAAAGGATGCAATTACTCAATGCTACACATGTCATTCTATAGATAAAGAAATGTCTGTGGTTAGAAACAGTATTAATACTTTGAAATTAACAATGAGACCATTAGGAATGCTACCATGCAGAAGAGGTGGTAGAGTGAATTTATTCATAGGTGATTACTTTGCAATTAACAATGAGACCATTAGGAATCCTGCCATGCCATGCAGAAGAGGTGGTACAGTGAATTTGTTCATAGGTGATTACTAGGAAAATGGCACAACAGCCTTTACAAGCCAGACCAATAATACCCAGGACATGACAATATTATATCTCCATTAGATATGGGATGGGGTAGTATCAGAGTACTGGGTCTTTGAGCCCAGAGTCATTTTATGGACTGCATCTCTCCATAGGACACATGGCAGTACCTTGGGAGTGAATTTATGGTTTCTCATCCATTTATCCAAATTCTTTTTAAAGACAGTGAGGGATGGGCTTTGTTTTACTAAGAAGGGAAGTTTACTCCTTAGAAAATTAGCATTTGGAATACAAATCTGTCTCTCCAGCAAGTTCTGTTATTAGTCACAAATAAGGTTCAGGTACATAGAACGCATAAGCCTTGTATAATTTTTCTTGCAAATATGCAACATTTTCATCAGGGATGCATCAGAGAATGCCTTCTAGGTCAGGCATAAGTCACCCCTCAAACAATATGAGACAGAATAAAGGGATAGTGCATTTAGTCGGTCTGCATAAGACACATGTCTTCTGCTTTGTATTTTAAGTTAGAAACCAATAGGGTCATTCCAATTGGTACAAGTGCCAGTTGGGTACATGCAGAAGGGAGCACTGCACTTGATTATGGACTTGATAAGGGCAGAGTACAATGGCATTATTACTTCCTTTGAACTTGATGCCATGCCTTTACTTACAAGTTGAGCCATACAGAAGGATTTCCTCACTACCATAGCTACCTGGTGGTCAAAGTTTAGGTTACTATCCATCTGTGTTCCTAGGTACCTCACCATTGAGTCTACTTTTAGGGGTGTCCTATCACGATTATAATTTGCACGGATATTTCACCTACAGAAGTATATTATGCATTTTTTAGCATTTAGTCTCAGATCATGGGTTTGGCACCAGCCATTTGTCATTTTTATGTTTCTTTGTAAGATGTCTGCATCATTTGGGGATTCAGTGACTGCTCCCAGTTTAATGTCAGTGAACTTGGTAAGCCACAGGCCCCCAACATTGACCTTTACATCAGGGAAGTATACCAAACAGGAGGTGTCCCAACACTGAGCCCTGCAGAATACCTCTAGTAACAAGTTTCTTATTGGAAGTGGATTCACCTATCCAAACAACATGTGTCCTGTCAGTGAGCCAGTTTGCTATCCCATTTGATGTAGGGGTTTATGTCTAACTTACTATGATCCCCGACACTTGGGGGATTGTGTTGAAGGCTTTGGCCAGGTCTAGATAAGCTGTGTGTACTGTTTTACCCTCATCCATGGCACTGGTGACTTTCTTGAAGTCCACTAGATTCAGCAGGCAAGACCTCCCTTTGACAAAGGCAATTTGGGTCTGATCCATTGTTTGGAGATCCCGTGTCATTATTGATCAGGTCCATGATAATTCTCTTCATAGCCTTGCAGATAAGCCTGATCAAGCTTATGGGTCTGTAGTTCCCTGGGTCAGTTGATGACCCCCCCCCCCTGTGCAGAGGGATGACTGCTGCAGTCCTCCATTTCTCTGGGAGGAAGCCTGTCCAGAGGCTGGGGTTGAACAGGGTTTTTAGTGACCCTGATAGATTCTGTTTTAAGCTATTTAAGAAGCATCCTGGAATGTTGTCGGGACCCATGGAGGCTGTGATTTTGGCTTTAGTGAGCACAGTTAAGTACCTGTTCCTTCATAATGATCAGTAGGGGGATGGTTGAGGGCATTTCTTTGGATGTGGGAGGAGGTGAAGGGGGGGGGTTGAACTGAACTTGTCAGCCAGCAGGTATGCTATAGTTCAGACTGGGTTTAAGTGTTGCCATTCATGATTAACTCGACACGTTGCCAAGCATTTCTTTCCCCTAAGGTTATGAACATAAATTAAAAAGCCTTATGGTTAACTTCACCTAGGAGGCTATTTTTGTCTCGTAGTTTGTTTTAGCAGATTTGACCAGCTCTCTCATTTGTTTGTTTAGACTGGTGAATGTCTTTTTGCACTGTTTTGTCTATTCCATGTTGGCTTTGGAGAGGATTTGTTTTCCTTTTGTTGAACAGCCTATTTATGCTAATAGTCCACCAGGTTGGTTTATTTTTGCCAGTAATCATAGGTTTGACTTGGACAGGTACTGCCTCCTCTATGCAGCTATGAAGGTGGTTGTATAGCACTTGTGTACAGCTCTGAGTGGTCTTCAGTGTCATCTGGGTTCGGAGGGGCTTGGAAGTTTTATAAGTTGTCACTTTGCTAAGGCTAGTTACCTCAAACTAAGTTCTTAACAGGTTTAGAGTTTGATGGGGGGGTTCTAGGTTAGTTTCAATATTAAATGAGATCTACTTTGTGGTCAGATCCCACCAAGGAGGAGTTAATGTATGGGAAAAGGAGGAGCATTCCTGCACATGGTCGCAAGTATTAAGTCTAGGATATTTGTTGTGGAGCAAATTAATTACTCCAGAGTGTTTGCATTGATGAAGTCCAAAAACCTCTGAGCAAGTGAATTATGGGTCATACAAGTCTCCCAGTTTATGGAGGAGTAGTTGAAGTTACTCATAAGTATGGAGTTGGGCTGAATGTTAAGAGATTCCTGCAAGTTTAGGTAGGAGGTGTGGTTTTCCAGACTCGCATTAGGGGATCTGTAGCTAGGAAGAATATGATGGGGGGTCGCACCTATGTTTAACTGGGCATGGAGCAGCTCAAGTGAGTCATGCTGTTGGACTAGCGTGGCAGTGCACTTGTCCTTTATAAACATTGAGACACCTCCTTCCTTTGTTTTATCCTGAGCTGAGAGGGATTGAAATGTATGAAAGTCACTGTAGCACTTGAGAGGTGGGGTGCTTTCCATGGTTCTGAACCATGTTTCCGTGACTGCACATATGTCTTCTTTCTTCAGGGTGACGAGTGCTTCCGGGGAGTGCAGTTTTTTTATTTAAATCCCTAGCACTGAGCACCAGTACCTTTAGGTAATTGTGAGTTATTTTTGTTATGTTAGAGGGTTTAACAACTTAGCATGGCCTAAAAAAGGCAGTATGGGGATAGATAAAGTTTTTGCCATTATCTGGAAGCCAAATGGTGACAAGTACAAAACAATCTCTGGTAAAGTATCATGGCTTGTTGATCATGTCTCCCCAGACTGACAGATATTGGATCCAATTGTTGAAGTCAATATTTTTTTTGCTGGTACTGAGGCATTATCATTGGTGAATGTGGGATACTACTCAAGGCTAGATGCATAACCCGCCTGGGACACAGAGAGCTCCATCGTATCTCTCCATTTAGTCTGGTGAGGTAAGTCTTTGGTCGTTTACTCCCACATGGACTATGACAATGTCATACTGGTACTTGTGGTTTAAAGACCTACCTACATGCATGACCTGATGGATCCTGGCTCCAGAGAGAACTCTCTGCGATTTTCTCTTTGTTTAGCCTGTTAAGGGGGACATCAGTATGTCTTACAATGGAGTCCCCAATAACTAAAATGCTTTATTGTGTGGTGTGTTACCTTATGGGCTTGGAAGCTGGGCTACTATGATTTTAAGAGTTATGTGTTGTGTGAGGTGCTATCTTTTTTGAGTGTGTGCTGGGTCACTGAAAGATGCTTTTTGGAGGTCTTGGAGATATGGGTAGATTATATGCGAGTACCTCTGCATATGTGGGTCTATGTGTTTGTTCCTTAGTGTTGGTAGTGTTTTGAGTGCAATGCTGACAACCTGGTTTGCATTTTTCATTTGTGTGTATTGTCTCCAATGACTGTTTATCTACATCTCTTGCACACTGTGTTTTTCTGTTCCAAAATTAAATGGTTGCCAGTGAACATACGGGAGTTACTACACTGCCTCAGGATGCCCATATCTACCAGGCCAGAAATAGAGATGACAGAGAAGTACCTATCCATTATACAAGATCCTTGGTAGACAGGAAGAAGTAGGGAAGAGTCACTTAAAAGGTTTAAATGAGTGTGTTTAGTAGTACACTATAAGGAATCTTCAGTCGTGCTGCCCTCTGCACAAACTGGCACCTCTTAGAGCAGAGCTATGAACAGTGGGAGACTATGAAGACTGATTCCTATAGAGGATTTAAACTGGAGAGGTTTACTGGTCTGAATGTATCCACAAAGACTTAAACAGAAAAAGTAAAAAAAATCATGGACATTCAGAAGCCATAGAGCTGAAACACTACATCCTTAAGGGGTCATTTGCACATATCCCATGGGCCTCTATTACAGGAGGTTTAAGGTAATTCACAAGTAACAGTGTTTGTGAGGCTTTTATACCAGCAGGATGAGAGATTTTATATAGTTATATCCTCAGGCTAATCAGACAAAAGCTTTCCACCAGCAGTTCCCAACTTAGATGGGTTGAATCAGCACTCTGCTCCCACGAGACTGCACACTAAAACCCTTTTAATGTAAAATGAACTGGTTTTGAGTGTAGTAACAAATGTTTTATAACATAAGGCAGAACTCCTGCACTATCAGGAATCCTTGGAAATAAGTTCACAAACTTCTACAAACAAATTAAAACTTTGAAAAACTTAGAAATATTTTGGCAAACTCAAAACAGCTTTTGCAGTATCAGGAGGGTAGGAAATACCAGAATACTGTTAAAACAATGTAAGAATAGTACAATAACAAACATATTGAATTTATCACAGTCTGCACTTATTAAAGAAACCCAACCAAATCAATAAATGCAGCAGAGAACTGTAAAACAGCACTGAGATAGTTACAGCAAGTTCAAAAAATATAATAATATTTATATCAGCTCTGTACAGCCACAGATGGTTTTAGATGCAAACCAAGGTATTGTAGTCACAGGTATCCAAGCCAGGCACAGGGAAGTTCTGAATAAGTGTGCCCAGTATGGGAATCATTGGCACTGCCATACAGCTGGAATAACACTGGGGATGCACCCCATATATCACATGCTATCTCGCAGATGGAGTGGCAACCCTTCCTGTTCCTGTACTGCTACTACGTGATCCCATACAAGGCCCTAATAGCAACAGGAGTGCAATCAATTGCACTAAACACCTCAGTAGTGAGCCATTCCATAGAAGGCACTCATGGTACTGGCTCAGTCCTGAGTTGACACTGGGAAACAGACATGCAGATCCAGATGTAACAAGAGTATGTTGAAAAATTGAAGTAACCTTGAGATAGAAACCTGGAGGATACCCACAGTTTGTCTCTAGTCCTTTGGCCAATGTAGTGAGGGCTAGGCTTACTACCACAATCTTGAACATTATAATCCCAGGAACATAATTTTAAGACCAATATGCTGAAGACCATAATGTCCAAAAATCTTGAATCTCTCTCTTTGTAAACAGAGGAACAAGCGCAAACATAGGTCCTGCATTTTGATCTGCTATATTATGGTCCTACGACTGTACATTTCAGGACTTCAACAACATAATAGTAAACCTAAAGGCTATACATACTTTGGTAGCCACATGCATAGGAAAGCCATGCATTCCCCCAGTCTGAATCTGAAACAGATACTATGTCCCTCTTTACTCTAAACCTGCCCAACATTACCTATCAGCAAAGCTCAGAAGAGTTAGTCTTTGCCTATAGCCATACCTTCTCAGATAGCAAGCACCACTGAGCATAACTGGTTTCAGCAAGACTGACATGAGTACCTTAGGATGGGAAACAGCTAAGCTAGCAGTGTGTAAGCATCTTCCTAAAAAAGGTGCGGCTCCATTTTTTATAAGCCTTATACACATGGCACATTTGTGTATCAAAAAACAACTTTGAATCACGCAAAGGCAGCAACAGCCACATTTCATCTCCTTACCTCATCTGCATAAGATTTTGTCAAACTGGTTTAAATGGCTGTGCTTAAGCACAGCTCCTGTCTTTGAATCACATCTTAGCTACACTTGGGCACTGTTAAGTATTCATGTGGGTCGTATCCAAGTGTAACCAAAATGAGTTCCACCCCTTATAAAATGTGACTATGTGCCCAGAACATCCAAATTGTAATGGGAGACTTGGAAAGAGAATACAACACACTGTTTAAAAAAATGCATGTATTGTGGTGGTTTCCTTCACAACTGCAGAGTATCCAAGCCTATTTCTCATATGGGTTTTCTGTGGGCATTTTGGCTTACTTCCAGCAATTTAACTAGTTACTTTAAATTGTTCATGAGCACTGCATTTACTATTGTTACCAAAAATAGTCTGTGTTCATTATACCCAAGAAAACAGTGCGGTAAATAAAATATATGTAAAGACTCTGCTTCAAATGTATTCACAGCTTATTTGCACAATCCCAATCCTGCTTTGCGTCAGTTTTATATTCATAACAGCTTAAAAAAAATAATGGGCCACATTTTACATTAATGAGCTGACTGTTTTACTGAAGCAGCAACACAATGTTTCAACACAAGGCATACATAAACACTACCAAAATAAAACAGGCAAATGTTTGGACATTTTAGCATGCAGCATCTTTTGTCTCTTGCAGACGTTTCAGTATATGGAACATTGTGATTTACCAACTGCAGTAATGAGTGTCAGGCAAAAGATGGCAGTATAAATCTTTGATTTTATTATTGGTACCCTTGGCACAGTCTGGGAGAAACCAGATTTTAATGCAATAACATACGAAAAATTTCAGAACCTTCTAGATATCACTCCACAGTTAGGAACCTTCTAGGCATGATTTCACATTTAGGTAATGTGCTATACCTTACAGCTTTGTAGGACAGGCAGCACATATTGCATTAATGCTTGTGACAAGCCTTTCCTGCAAAAGGGATGACTGTGTAATGTTAACAGTACACATTAAGAAGCACTGTAAAAGAATGACCAAATAAATTAAGCACATACTTACACAATCCAACTGTACCCTGAAGGCATGGGATCACATTTAAATGCAGACAGTTTGACCAAACATGCCTTACTTCTGGTGGTACCATGTGTCTTACATATTGCATAAATATGCACAAGCTATGTGTATTCTAACTTTAAAAATCATAGTATTTTCCTGTAAGCTAGAGGCAGCGGTATTGCTCCACAGGAGTCATATTGACAAAAGATTTCTGCATCTCACTGGTGTGTGCAGTGACAGAGAATTTTGCTTATGGCTATACTAAGATGAAACATTTGTAAATATATATTTTTTATGTCTCAAGTCATTATCTGTTTTGGAAAGTAAGTAAATGTAAAGTTTTTGTATATACTGTGCAGAACTGTGATTATTGCATATTCCTTACTTCACACCTAAATCCCAAGTAAAATTAAATAAAGTTCAGTTCTATGTACTTAGTTTACCAAACATAGCTATTAAAAAGAAACTGTTTAAGCCGGAGAATGTTAATGGTATGACATCGTTAGAGTGTGATGTCCTTCCTCTGGGCCAGTGATCAAGGAGCCTCAATTCTCACCCACTGACACAAGTGGGGAATGTTCACTG
The DNA here is from genome assembly GCF_019279795.1 of Protopterus annectens. Lineage (NCBI taxonomy): Eukaryota > Metazoa > Chordata > Ceratodontiformes > Protopteridae > Protopterus > Protopterus annectens. The sequence goes on from NC_056735.1 coordinate 342,027,111, forward strand.
CGAGAACAAAACACAGTATTTTCAGATGCAGACCTCTGCAAGTACAATTTCCCATAAGAGCACACAGAGAATGCACACTCCATTCCTGGGGCTGGGCTTCCTTTCCAGGCCTCAAATAAGACTCCCCACTGATCACTATAGAGCAGAGTCCTTAGCTGGGTGTTCCAAGCAAAGCCCTACACCACCATCTCTGTGAAATCAGTGCTTTCAGTATCCCTCTTCAAAGTAGCTGTTACACACACACACACACACACACACACACACACACACACACACACCTGGGAAAGGCTGGCACAGCTTATCTGCTCTGCCACCTCCACCCAGACTATAAATTTGCTGCCACGAGAACACCCGAAGCAAACTACTTTAAGGATCTTACCAGGGTACCCAATTACACTTGGTAAAATGAATACTTATACAAATGGTAGTGTTTAACCAAGCAGCAAGACTTTCAGGAATGTGGAGCCACAGTGCCACAAAATAAGTACAAGTACTCTCAAAGGTTAAATATTTTCTAAAAGACCAGCCATAATGAAAGGTTTAGATATATTTAATAATAAATAATGAAAAAAACATGAAAATGCTTAAAATTTATTCACAATAAACACCAGAGTTTCAATCACAGGAAATATGAAAAACAACACAGATGGAAAGACAAACCGATACAGAAAAAAAACAATATTTAGCTAATCTCACTATATTTTTTTAAACTGTTCCCTACTTACTAAAGAAAGGCAAGATGAATGTGGACAAGTATCTTGTCAGGTCCAAAAACACAGTGCACTCCTCACATCTCTCACTAGTAATCAAATACAATTTCATTGCTGGCTACAGAATGACATCAAATCGGGTCACCTGACTCTGTTGCTCCCACACTACCCTCTCACTAGAAATGGAGCCAGGATCTGGCACAGATATGTCAGAATGTACACACAGAACTTTAGCTAAGGTTTATTACAGCATCTGGAAACTGTAAAACAATTCTAACATTTCCACCCTTCCTGCAGAAACAAGCCATTCTCTGGCACCCCAGGGTAGCAATTAGTTCATCACTAAAGACAACAGAGCAGGATCCCAACCCAGGCTTTTCACAGACATTGTGTCTCTGGCTGCATTCAGACCTCTGAGATAAAATCTTTATGGCCTAAACCAAGTCATTTAATTTCAGGCTATTTTTCTTAAGGTTAGCTAGGCTGAGCTTAACCCCTTCCCTTCCAGTATAATCTGTTAAAATAAATACATTTCATCAGTTACAACAATACAGTCTGACATACATGTATATTTCTTTTCTGTCCAGCAGGACCCACTGTTGATACATTTTTAACACAAGCAACTTTACAAATACATTTTTAACACAAGCACATGTACAAATCACTTTGATAATCAAATGACATATAATTTACTTACTTACTTGTTTACCGGGAAAGTCTGACTTGGAACAAAGCCAATTTTCAGTGGAGGCCCAGGGAGAAACGCTCCAAACGCATGTCTTTGAAATGTGGGAGGAAACCCACACGAATGCAGGGAGGACATGCAGACTCCGCACAGAAGGCACTCCAGCCAAGAATTGAACAGGAGAACCTCTTGCTGTGAGGCAACACTACCACTGCACCACTGTGCCGTGACATAATTCTTCACAAAGCTCCAGCTAGCTATGCTGGCATATGTTACACATGCACTGCCCTACTCCCCCGGCACAGCTGGCACTACCTCACATAGAGAATAACATGTTATTTTTTTTCTACTTCTTTGATAACGAATATGTAAATCTGCTGTACATATAGATTTCCATTTAGCAACCTGACACCTATGCAAATGATGTCAGCCATTTAGAACGGTCCATAATCAGGCATCCTTAATGCTATGTTTGGAATGTTCATCTCTGTTTCTTTAAATGCATCTTCATTCTTGTAGCAATAAACGATATCATGCTAAAATTTAAAAAAGTTATTGATCTTAAAAATTGTTATGACCCCATTTTGTCTACTAGGAATTAGGATAAAATAGTAAGCACAATAAAGCTAGAAAAACAGCATTATCATATTACAGAACTGTTTTGGAGGAGTGTCTTACTTCACTCAAGTGCTCCAAAATAAAAATAAAAAAGGGGAAACCCAGTGAAAACAGATTATTGCAGAGATCTGATACCTAAAAATGCAAAAAGTGAATATTGTATTTCATTAGATTCAACAAAATAATAATTAAATTTTCCAGTCATACCAGCTCCTACTACTATAGCTTTCCAAAATCCCTTTTGTACAGATTCCAATAACCATTTTATAACGAATCAATACTGCAAACAGATCTGTCATAGATGTCTGCCACATTATATTGTTTAAAAATTGATATCCATTTACTAAATAGAATTTATAACACCTTGTTGCTACCTGATGGGCAATAACCTTTAAGCCCCCCTCCCCACATACACTTAAGCTTATTATGGGTGCTTACAGACACCATATCAATTGGCAGATGCAGCATTATTTATAAAAGCTTTCCATACAAATGAACTCCCCCACTGCTCTTTGCCATTCTTCTAACCTTCTGTTCTAGCATGTACCCGTGTGTATGCCTTTTTCCCCCCTTTACCTGTTCCTGTTAAATATTTCCTCACTCTTTTCAATCATCTGAAACACTCCAGCAAACTGCTCTTCTCACCTTTTCCCTTGTAGCTGATATGCATGCACTGACTGGTCTGTATCAAAACCATACCAAGAGAATGAAGGCCAATAGGCCATGCTAACTGAATTCCTCAGCACACACTTCATAGGAATTTTAGTCAGAAACAAATGCACTAGAAAGCATCACTAACTTGTCAACTGCTAACTGAAAACTATTATCTATTTCACTGCACAATAATTAAAGACAACAGTGGAGAAATTAATGTGACTGGCAACAGGTGAGTAAATGTAGTACTTTCTGAATCTCTTGCCTTTTTTAATCAAGAATGACTTGGTATGTTATCAATAATAACTTGGTATACGAGCAAAACAAAGGATCATTCTGGACCGTACCCAGGGATGGGCAAAAGTAAACGTCACAGTTTGCACAGTGCAAGTAAGACTTATTTGAAATTATGGCAGGTGTATGGGAATTTCTTCCAGGATGCTATTCCATGAAAAGAGGGAAACTAATGATGAAACACACACACAGTTAAAGCGAAAATGCAAAGGCCTCTTTCAGCAAATGGCAAGCCATGGCAATTAACTGATGAGTATTATTAGTGCCTTCTGTGTGGAATCTGCATGTCCCCCCCACGGTTGGGTAGCGTTCGAAAGACATGCGTGCGTAAATGGCCGTGCCTTCGTTGAAGGTTGGGCGTCGAGCTGGCACCTCAGCATTTCGTAAAAATCTACTGCCAATCATTAGCGGACCAGAGTTCCGCTGTGGCGACCCCTTACCGGGAAAAAGCCAAAAGACAAACAACGACATTATTGGACAGAGCATTTTGCGTTTTGCCAGTCATTTATAAAGTTCTCCGCATCAACTTGCAAAGTAACAACTAGTGGCACACGCTTTCCTCCCTGTCCAAAATAGTTGAATGGATACTGTAGCCCTTCAGGCATAAATAATCAGTGTTGAGTCTGTTGCATTAATCGGGATTACCGTTATACTGATCCGCGTGCCAGGGCTTCAGTCATTCGCTTTAATTGGTCCGTGTTGTTAGCTGCTATTACATTTGAAACAGAATACGGCTTTACCTGGTCCAACTTCTGTGCTAGCTTCATTTCACTGCACAGCCGATATATTATGATACAAGTACAGCATCAGTAGCTTATATGACGGATGTTTCATTTTATTCATACATGCTCGCATATCTATCAACTGATGTCAGTTTAGCTTTTAAAAGCCAAAAGTAGAGTTGGGTTTCTCGGGCCTGAGTCTATATTTATTTTTTCACATCTTAATGAGCTGTAGAATCAGAAAGAGACTTGGTGAAAGGTACTTACCCCACAATATAAATTATAAAAATCAATAAATGTACAACTTAAGCTACCCTTACTTTTAACCTGACCTATACAAATGCATATCAGAAAATGACAAGAAAACCGTAAATGCACTCTAAAGCGGAGATTACTACAGATGTTTTTGAATATTGTTTTAAGAATCATCTGAAAAATAAACAGCAATTTTAGTGGTTCCTGTATATGTAACTCTCTACAATGTATTAATTGATGTGAGTGTTGTTTCCAAATCTGTTAAAAGAGGTACTAAAGTGTGGTTTTCTGTCAAACCATTGACCATCGAAGTTAGAAAATAATGACAAACGTTTGAGTTTCAGACTTCATGCCCTTCAGAAAATTCATGCTAATGCAAAACCTGTTATTCTATCAAGTTTGCAAGAGCAATATTTTAAAAATGTCCCTATGTTTGGGCCTTTGTCCTCCATTATTTATGGCTTTGTCCAGATTTCTTGCTCCAAGACGTTTAGACGAGAAGTATGCTCAGAATGTTGCTTTGTCCTTCCTAAAACTGGCGATCTGGGGATATAAAGTGGTGGATTACACTTTAATGATGACAGTAATTTGAGTTACAGAGTTCTTTTAGTTCAGAAAATGCGCCTTAATTCACATTAGCTTACTCTGCTATCTTCTTAAGTTAATAGTACTAACATTATTAATTCACATTAGCTTATTCTGCCCCCAACTATTTCTATATTTGTTTCTGATTTTATAATTTCAATTAAAAAGGTTACACGCACAACTCATTCAATAAAAACTGCAAGAAAAGCAGCTAAGCTACCTTAAAACTCTTGTGATGGAGCCCCATGTGTTATATGCAAACGACCATACTGGTGTTTGATTTTATTAACCTGAAAGTACTCCAGTAAAAAAAGCCAGTTGCATTCAGAATCCAAGTACCTGAAAATCAGCATATTCTTAAGGGGACGCTTCCATATATCTCATGGGTCTCTGTTTTTGGAGGTTTAAAGTACGACACAGAGAAAACTCTAGGCTGCCTATGTTCTTGAAGATCCATATTAATTCATTAAACTATTTTATATGTGAAACCAGCATATTTTAGCCATTATTTGACCTTACAACAACAACATTTGACCTTCCTAGTTGAAGTTCTTAAGCTGTTAGTATGAGTTCCACATTTTTCCCCCTGTGGAGATAGTGTAAGAGCTATGCTGAAGACTGACAGCAGCTCTCTTTTCTGAGGGACCTATTGGGCAGTAACACCCATACAGAATCTGAGCAGTCTAATTCACCATCACAGACCACGCAAAAATATTGTGGGCACAGGTAAGTGCGTTTTAATAACTTGCTAAGGTGGCCCACCTATACTATAAATCTGCATACTGCAGAGCCCGTGGTTGTTGTGTCTTTCAGCTTTTCCCGGTTAGGGGTTGCCACAGCGGAACTCCGGTCCACTAATGATTGGCAGTTGATTTTTACGTGCCGAGTTGCCGGCCCTAATGCACAACCTTCAACGAAGGTACACCCATTCACGGATGTCTCCACGCAGAAGACGCCCTAGCTGAAAGTCAAACCGATCAGCGTCTTACTGTGAGGCGACAACGCTACCGCAGCACCACCACCGCGGCAATTTTAAATAAAGTGAACCGTCGAAGCGTACTGCTCCGTTAGGAATACAAAGTAGTGCTATAACTATTTTTACCAGTTGGTGTCACTATGCGCACTTCAGTGCAGCAAATCAGTAATTAAAAAATAAGCAATCGAGGTGATTGGTCTGCTGCAACAGAACACCATAATAACATTTATAACATTTACCCCAACGCACACAAGCATTCTGTTATCAAACAAACGTGAACTATTGCTTAAATTCTGAAGGGCTCTGAAACAAATTCACCTGCGGCATGCCGACCTTCCTATATACCGAATAATTCTGTCTTTATGCTGCATTTGCAAGCCGCATCTCGACCGAAGGTTGTAAAATGCAGTATATCTTATATTTCATAGCAATTGCGGTTACAAAGCTTACTGAAACTGTATGAAAACTTCGTGCCGTAGGCATACTAAAAGCAAATTGTTCCCGCAGTCTGATCTGCATGAAGACTTCACCTTGCACTGTGAACACAAACATGCCTTTGATACCACACTGGCTGCTTCTTCCAGCATCCTGAATACGAAAGTACTGCTACATGCAAAAATTCATGCTGCACTGTTAAGTCAGACATGCAAGCCACGCTGAATGGCAGCGTACTGCATGGAAACTTCACCCCTGCTGTGAACACAAGAAGGCAAACTTAAACACACTATACGTTCTCCCACTTTAGCCCCCCCCCCCCCACACACACACACACACACACTTTACACTGGGGGTGCGGGAGGCCTTGCTGCCCTTCGAAAAAACACTTTTTGCCCTTCCGTGTTTGGGTTATTATTTTCCGGCGTTTTGATGTTCATTACAAACTTAAAACACGCAGTGTTTTGCGTATTGATCCCTAACTGGTGAAACGCACTCCCTCAAGGCATCCCAAAGAACTGTCTATAAAAATAAATGTGCGCTTTAAGTTATGCACTTTCGTGTGTGCGAGGGGTGTTGCTTAACCCACAAGCGGTACCTCAGATATGTTCTTCTGATTTTCGTGCAACTAAACCTTAGCTGAACAGCTGTATTTTTCTACAGACCTTAACCACTGCCAGGATTTTTGAAGCTACTAAATGAAGGAACGTGACAGCTTAACTGTTTTGAAATGTTAAATAGCAGTTGTAACTTGTGACAAGTCAACCTCAAGCCAGTGTGTTTTGTATAATCTATATTTAGAGTCCATTTATGTCATTTTTATTTGACCCTTGTTCTTTAAAGCTGCAAAAATGTGACTATGCTGCAAGCATTACATTGCAACGACAGACTATAGTCAATATGCTATATATGTAGCCTGTGCACTATTTCCATCTATACTCTGTAATCAGCGTGACTCCTGTCTGTAAGTTTTCCCCTCCCATGTAGTGCTTTGGGGCTGCTAAAGCTCCATTTACTATAAAGACGTAGCTGGCATCAGTTAGTGTGTTAAAGCCTCCCCCCCCCCTCACACACACATTGCACAGGGAGCAGGTCAAGTTCCATGCACTACACAGTCCTCTGTATTATCTGCACTGGGTTCTTGCCGCGATGTTTCTATTCTCCCCGTTGTTTGCACACAGTCTTTTCTATATAAATTTTTCCTCATACGAAACTGAATTTCCTCATAGTTTTGAGTGTGTTGTTTTCTACTGGATCATCCTTAAAACTGTGCTACTCAGCCAAGCGAACACAGCAGTAAATTATAGCAAGTTTAGGGTTCGGTGAAATGGCTCTCACATAGTGGACAAGGTTTCGCTGCACATACCTCTCAACTGTCCGGATTTTTGCTCATATTTAGTCAGTTTCTCCAAAAATTGTTTTCGGGCAAATCATAAAGTCAGAAAATGATGACAGAAATGTGAGTTTTAGACTGAATTGTTTATAAAATTCGTGCTGATTATTTTATTTGACATTTGTTTACCGGGAAAGTCCGACTGGGTGGGGGCCCATTTTCAGCGGAATCCCGGGGAGAAGAGCTCCAGAAACAATTTGAATAACAACTTTACATTAATTAGCTTGTTACACAGCCATATCAGCCATTTCGCATACACAGAGAAATTCACATTAATAGAACATTTTTCAGGTATTAGACAAAACATTCTTGCACATTAGTTACAGATGTTAAATATTTATAAGGAGATAATATCCATGAGACAGGTCGGCTTTACAATTATATGACTCAGACAGAAATATTCTACTAGTTAAATGAGTTTTATCATAGTGTGCTTATTTTGTATGTCCTGTAGTACAGGGTTGAGAGAGAAAAAGGAGAGGAATTACAGTGGAGGGAAAATAGGCGATAGGAACTTATGGGTTAGTGAGTACATTATGGGGCATCATGGATAAGGAAGAAGTAAAAGGAGAGACAAAGGTTGGGAGAATGTATAGCGACCAGCAGATGGGCAAAGCGGAGGGAATAAGAGAGGTTAGGTTAATCTAGAGGAACCAAAAAAAGGTTGGTTAAGGGTTAAATGGAGGGACAGACGTGGTAAGGTGTGCTACACACAGGGTGAGAGACAGGATGATTTGGCTTGCTGTAGGGGGGATGGAATTAATAAATTTATGGTTTGATGGGAAGGGGGAGGAGATGGTCAGTAAGAGAGGAAGAAGTGGTGTTGGTGGCCAATGACAGGAAGGGTGGGATTTAGATGGGATGCAACACCTGTTATTCTTTCAACTTTCTACGTTCATAAGAGCAATATTTAAACACGTCTCTATTATTGGGCCTTTGCCCCCCCCCCCCCCCCCACACACACACACACAGTTTATGGCTCTGTCCAAATTTCTTGCTGTACAAGGTTGAGAGGTAAGCTGCACATCAATTCTGTCTTTCCTTTGCACCACTACCCTTCTGTGACCCTGCAACTATCATCTGCTGTCTCTCTTCCTGAATTTTTATTTATTTTATTTTACATTTGTTAACTGGGATGGTCCGACTGGATGAGGTCCATTTTCAGCAGAGGCCCAGGGAGAATAGCTCCACTTAATTACAGAGACAACAGGTATTTATACATCAGTTATAAACCAGTTAGTGAGACTGTGAAACAGTGACATAATAGATCAGAATACAAGGACAGAATTTTAACATATTTTCAAAACAAACTTTACAAGTAGACAATAGATTAATAGTTCAATAAATTGTTAAGACAAGAAATTAATTTACTGTTTCTTTCTTACATTAACATACAACTAATATTTGCTATGTGCATGTTTCATGGTTTTGGGATGAGAAAGAAAGGTAGTTTGTCTTTATGTAACACATGGACATAACCAGGAATTAATCAGATGAGACTTAAGGGAGTGTTTGAATTGTTTTGTGTTTGGTGCTGAAATAATCGAGTGAGGGAGGTTATTCCAATACTTTGCTATACAATCAGAAAACAGAGCTTTACCTGCTGTGTTACTAGCTGGAGAGATGGAAAGGAGTGATTTATTGGCAGAGCGGAGTGACCAATTTAGTATGTAGTTAATTATTAGTTCTTTAAGGGCTGGAGTTCTGTCAGGATATTGTTGGATATTATAGGCTATAACTAGTTGGTGGTAGGTTAGTAGCCATGGAAGTTCAAGCCACTGAAGTTACCTGAGAGGCAGTGTTGTTATAACATGACTCTAGTTTGCTGAGATCTGATTTTCTGACATAGGTGAGAATTGGTGCTACATACATAAGTGTGAAGAGAAGGTGGGTTTGAGCTAAGGTGACCCTAGCTTGATCTGACAGAAAGTATTTTTGTCTGTAAAGGGACCCCATTTTTTATGTACTTTTTTGATAGTTTGGGAGATGTGGACGTCAAAGTGTAAGTTGTTATCAATTTCAACGCCCAGCAGCTTGGTGTGAAGAGAAGGGGAGATGACAGTCCCATTATTAGCAAGGATACAGAAGGAGAGTGGGTGACTTTGGATTTGTTTGGGGTGAACAGAAGTAGTTTTGTTTGGTTAGGATTTAGTATAAGTTGAATATCTGTGATCCATTTCTCCACTGCACTAAAAAATTTTTGGGCAATATGTTGAATGGCAGTAAGTGTTGGGGCAGATCAATGTAGAGTCGTCTGCGTACTGTACGAGTGAGGTCTGTAGAGTAGTGGTATGTAGGTTATTATTAAAGATAGAAAAGAGGAGAGGGACCAGTATGGAGCTTTGAGGTACACCAACTGATGTTGGGAGTAAGGATGATAGGACTCCTTGCCACTAGACAGCCTGTTGATGGTCTGTTAGATAGTTTTTAAACCATGCAACAGTGTTAGGAGCAAAGGATAGAGAGGTAATTGTATTTATTAGAATGGAGTGGGAAACCATATTGAATGCCTTAGAGAGGTCCAGAAATATGACAGATACAAACATGTTATTATTTCTGTGTTGAGGGCAGAGGTTGTGCTGTGGTGTGGACGAAAACCATGTTGTGTAGAGAAGGTCTTGTTTGAGTTGAGGAAATGCATCACCTGTGAATGCATGCATTTTTCAAGTATTTTTGATAAGGGAGACAGAATCGCTATGGGGTGGTAGTTAGAGAACTCATAGGAATTTACACCTTTGTGGAGGGGAATAATGTAAGATACTTTCCAGAGTTGAGGGATATGGGATTCTTGAAGGGAGCAGTTGATTAAGATAGAGACAGGGTAGGATAGAGAGTCGGCCATTTTTAAGAAATGAGCAGGTATGCCATCGGCTGCAAGAGAAGTGGGTTTTAGTTTTAAGAGGTATTTTTTTATTGTGGAGTTTGAGACAGGTGTGAAGGAAATGTTACGTTGTTAGTAGGTTTTGGTATACATGGGAAGGTATTTTTTGAAAGTTGGCTTGATAGTGATATAATGGATTCAGTAAAGTGGTGATTAAAATGGGAGGCTATTTCACTATTTGATTTTATAGTGGTGGAGGAGGGCGCTGGTGTGGAGGCTTTGTCTGGTTTTAATAGGGAGTTTATTGCATGCCAAACCTTTTGGGGGTTATCGGAGTGTATGTTGCATACCTAAGAAGTATTTTTGTTTATCATGCTTTGTTTGTATTTTTACTTGGTTTCTAAGGTATTGATAGTTTTGTTTAGCTAGGGGAGTGTTTTCTTTTTTTCCAAGCTTTCCATGCCTTGTCTCTGGTTTTCATTAGGTCTCTACTGGACTTTGCTTGGTCCTTATTTTCCTTACTGGAGCAATAGAATTGAGGATGTAATCAGAGTATTGTTAAAATAGACAACTGTATAGTCAAGATCAAGGCTACGAAGTGGTTCCCAATTAAATTTTTTTAACAAAGGTATTACAATCATTTCAGTCTTGTCTGTAGACTGTAGGTTTTGGACTATTAGCTACAGTATTAGTCCGTTTCCTTACGAGAAAGGTAGGAAGATGATCGTTAAGTCCCTCTGGTTGATTAGTTAACTATCCTGCAAATAATTATCAAGTAGGTAATGTCCAATCCAGTATTGATTCTTTATGGGATTTTTTGTCAACCCTAGTAGGTTCTTGAATTAGTTTATAATAATAAATAATAAAGTAATATTTTGTGAATAAGACAGGTATCGGGAGTGCATCTGGAGAGATATAGCCAGTTATGAACAGTTAACTTGTGAAAACACCAGAAGCTATAGAACTAGTAGTATTTCAAAGGCCTGTCATCGATAGTGAGAGACTTGCACTTAGAAATAATTAACAGTGCAGCAGGACGACATTCTTCAGTAGGAGAGATATGTGCAGGCACGTCTGTAATGTGAGTTTGTAGAGAAAAACGTACACATCTACAATCAGGATTTACCAGTGAAATACACAAAACTGGCCACAGACCGTATTTATTTTGGGAGACTTAAACCATCGTTAAAATCAGCCATAAAAATGAAATTTAACAAAGACACGACTAATTATGTCGTTAGGTAATATGGGGGGGTACTCCCGCCCTTCATTGCAGTAATAATTTAAAGGCAAGATGGTATGTAAAAGGGCGGCTGCCCCCCCCCCCACAAGCACACATTATCGAAAGCCCCCCTTAACTCCAAGTTCCTACGTGCGCTGTCACACTGATAATTAATTCAGTGGTTTAACTGAAGTCATCTCATCGTACGTGTGCTACAATATTAACTAATGGCCAGCTGGAAGTCTGACTTGTTCGTGGCAAATCTATCAATGATGTGGCTGAAGGGACCAAGCATAGAAGATTTGTATATACCAGTGAATCCTGCAAGCATTTAAAATATTATTTCGATTTGCGATACATTGATGAAATATTTATCAGACGATATAACGTCATGAGCCTGAGCTGACATAATATGTAGATTACAGACATGATATGTTAAATACCCAGAAATAGATTAAACTGGACTACACAACAGCATATAAAAAATGTAGTCATTGTTATCAACGTATGGCCCCCAACAACCCGGGATCTAAACCACGTTTTAGCCAAAGGTACTAAAGGTAAAAGCTGCCGCAACGGAAGATGTGCTGTTTCTTTCAAGAGAGCGAATAAGATGTTTAAAACCATTCAAACGATGCTCACTGTATTAAACCTTTCTACCTCTTAGAATCAAGGACAAAGCCCCCAAATTAAGGACTAGTTTAAAATATTCCTATTACTAACTTCAAAAGGTCTTGAGTTACCATACATTTTCTGAAGGACACGAAGTCTGAAACTCGGGTGTCTGTTTTTATTTATTATGAACTGAAGTAATTTGTCAGAAAAATCACAAAATTTCAGGTGGAGGCAGATCAAAATTATTTTTAACCTGGGTATTGTGCGAAATTCTAGACAGTTGATATCGATAGTGAAACGATACATGCATTTCTTTTGCGATTGCTACTGGACCGGACCCAGACTTGATCATAGATCCGTGGAGAGTCCCAGAGGCTGGAGTTCATGTTTCTGTAACTGCTCTATCCCCCCCAAACCACGCATTCAATCATGAACATAGAAATAGCCTTCCAAACTTATCCTGTAGAAGAGGTGTAGTTAGATGTGTGTATTGTACTAATTACACCAGTTATCGCCCCACGCCTTGTTTTGTGCACCATAGCCAAGGTGTCATAGTCACTGTAGAATCTCCCAGATTTTGTGTCCGATCTTTGATGTGTTTCATAAAACTAGTGATGCCTTTCTGCAATCATTGAGGACTGCAGTCACTAAACGGTGACGGGCATTACCGTGTTCTAGACTTGGCATTTAAAAATGCACAGTAATGTAAAAGTTGCTATAATAATTTTAAGTAAACAGCAGCAATATTTAAAATATACCCGATTCAATCACGATTATAATAGTTCCGTTCGTCCCCAATTATAGCGGTTATACACTGCAGAAATGTTGGCAATATTGCCCCCCATAAACTTAAAGTTCTTTTTTTTTCAGACGACCACGCCCGCCATTAAGCGAGCAAAGTAAATATTTTAAACAACTTAATATACAATAACAAATAATGAAAATAGGAAAGAAATACAGGGATAACCCGTACCAAAGGAGGAAACATTAGCTGTGGGCTAGCCTGAAATGTGTTCTACACATAGCCTCTTATCATTCCCCTCTAAGCCCAACTAACATATATATCTTTATCCTTATACGATTAATAAGGGTACACAATAATTCTGTTGCTAATCCTTACGGTAAAAGGTTCTTTGGATAAGTATTCAGCCTTAACTTCATAAACCGTCGTGTTTCTGAGAGGTGCTCAGAAAAAAATGTTCTTGAGTATACCAGGCTATAGAGTTGAAATGTAGCTTCAGTCAATTGCGGGTGTAACAATTAGTAAGGCACAGAGCCATAAGTACTGCTCGATAATACTCCTTAGCTAATTACTTCAGCAGGGTCTCATACTTAAAGTTCGGTCTTTAATCTTGCGCCTGCAGTCCAGGTGATGTTTTCAGTCTTATTCATACGGCTGCTGTTCCATTGACTTTTATATTTTATTTAACATTTGTTAACCAGGTAAGGGGACCCTTTACAGTTTCGATATGGGCCACAAGAGCAAGGGTACACAGAAATAGATTGCGTGGCCAATGATCTCGCACGGCCTTGGAAGGTTAACCGGAGCAAATCATCGCAAAGCTCACACAGACTGACCGGAAGTCATGACTGAACTGAACCCCAGCCAGACCAGATCTTAAGCCACAACGCTGACCACTTGCTCATTTTTGCTTCGCACGATGTCACTCCAGATGCCAGGGAGATCAGGGGATTGAGGTCTAGTGATGTACTCGTGAGACCCTATAATGGGGTCTCATACAAAAAGCCTAACGTCGTAAACCGGGATTAATTTGGAGTGATACCGTAACCCCCAAAATGATGTAATCAAAATTGTCTCTTCACATGTGCTCAGCAAGGTTCTCTTTTTGGCCTCCAATCCCCAGAGCTTTCAGAGAACATCTAGAGCACCGGCCATGGCAACCCAGGAACATAACGTGCCGGCTATTCACTGCGAGACAAAACAAATAAGCATAGAGCATTAAAGCAGAGCTATCGAGCAAACAATAAAATATCTTAGTCTAATGAGCACAGTTCCATTCTGCCACAGTTTCAGAACTTAATCCCCGGTCATTTTCCAAATGTCCAGTATTGGGGCTAGGGAGAAGACTGGGAAGTAGATAAACGTAGCAATAATTTTACCATATCTCTCTTGAATAAAAGAAGCAAAACAGTTGCATATCCTTCATACCTTCAACTGTCCAAATTATCGCCTCAGATTTTGGTCTGCTCCTTAAAATCTGTGATTTTCTGGAAAACCGTTGAGGATTGAAATCTCTAAATAATGATAGACGTTACTTTCAGACTTCATATCCTTCAGAAAGTGTATGTTAATGCAAAAGCTATTCTAGGAATTTCACAAGTGTATAAGGTCGATATTTAAAATCGGTCCCTATTTTTGGGTTTGTCTAGAGATCTTGTGCCAAGAGGTTGATAAATATGGTCAGTGTCCTGACACACCAGAACTGTTCTGGGCCTACTGAAATGTTCTGCTTTCATGATCTCGATTAACGGTAACCAACCAGTACGTCCTGGCACTGTCCGATTTCCCCAAAACAAGATGCAAAAAACAGACCCACCTTAACCTATTCAACAGCGACCGGTTTAGACAGATACATCCATGGAGCTGTACAAGCAGTTGCACAAAGAAAGTATAATAAGACAAAAGCAGGACATTTTTATGAGATAAATAAGAAAAAAACTTAGACGCTATAAATCGAATTCTACTACTGAAATTACCATTTCTTTAAGCAATCCTCCTGCAGACAGTAGAGGTGTCTATTGATTTGCATATAATACAGTCAAAAGGGGAAGAAATGCTCTTCTTAATGGCCGAGTGCATTCCACCAGTGCCGTATAAAATTACCTCTAGGGTCTTTCCAAATCTACACTCAGATCTAGCCCAGTATAAACAAGAGGTCTTGACCTACAGTTAATTTTTTTATTTGGTCTGTCAAGATATAGTCCTCTTTTTCAGATGTGTTCATAAAAATGTACTAATTTGTGTACTTCGAATATGTCTACCTACAGTGTGTAACCGTGAAAACCTATTCTAAACAAAAGTCCTCACCAACGACTTAGCGCACGGAGAAGGCCGTTATTGGAAGATACCGTCAGCATTTGTGAAAGAAGATAAACAACCCGAAAGGCTGCGGTCATGTTTCTACTCTACTTTAGCACGAATATTCGTGAATAATTTACATCAGTTTCATTTCGCCTCATAACTCAGGCAATTCTCTCTAAAGACAATTCTTAAACATCTCCAATTTAATATCTGATTAGATTCACCACGTTTAATAAAACGAAGCAAGTACTTTTCTGGCCGACAAAATTGTCTTTAGTACCTGGGCAAACTCCTTTTCGACACCTGTTTATTTGAAAATGAATAACTTTATTAATTGGACAAACAGTTTGATTTGCTTGAAGATGTAAAGTAACACACGCGGACAATTTAGTAAATATCTCTTTAAACAATCTAGTCGTAACCTAGCAGTGAAGGAGTAAATTCATCAAGCACTTTCCCTTGAGAATTCCTCACCTTCTGAAAACAGCTTGCATCTCAAGCCTTCTGGCTTTCTGCCAGTTACCAAGGACGCCGGAACCACACCAGGATTTTTTTTATTGGGTAGTTCACCAGGAATATTAGCATATTTCAATGGCAACAGATTCCTGTACTACGATTGGTTCTTCCTAGAGGGTAAGTCTGTGGGGTGATGGCAATAATTATTCATAACACTTTACAAACGGAAAAGAGAAACCTTTTTTCGTCAGCGTTGCAACTGCTGAGGAAGTAAGAATGCTATAACAAGTGACCCGTTGTTCGTATTCCTTCTCACTCGCCTAAGTTGGCTTTGTGATCAGATATGAAGAACTGTTGAACGGCACGCCTGCCAGAACCTTGTATTCACAACGTTTAGTGCAGTGCAGATTGCCGTGGCCTCTGAAATGTCACGTCGAAGAAATAGTAAGGGGGAGCGGAGGGGTCTAATCCCGCTGACCATAATATAGTAATCACCTATCAAGTACAACTTGTGAGGAATGCTCTTCAGTTTGAGTCTTAAAAATCCACGTTACTCAAAGTTCCACATTGGAAGGGTCTGCCACACAAGTATTAAGAATTTTTAACAGATACCCAGTTAGATCAGGGTGCAGCCAGAAAATTCCATTTTGTATAACAAGCTCTCCTTTCTGCCCCAAAACCCACCTGACATTTAAAAAAATTGATCCACCTTTCAAGTTAGCCCCCTCCAGTAGTTATTAAATGCATACATCATTTTCAGCGTTTCCCTCTATTATTTGTTTGTCTCGCCACAGTGGGAACTCCGGTCCGCTAATGATTGGTAGTTGATTTTTACGTGCCGAGTTACTAGCCCTGCCGCACAACCTTCAACGAAGGTACGCCCATTCACCCATGTTTCCACGCAGAAGACTCGCTAGCTGAGAATCGAACCGGACAGCGTCTTACTGTGAGGCGACAACGCTACCGCAGCACCACCACAGCGGGATCTTGACTATTAAACTATATATATATATTTTTTTTACATTAGCAACAGGGGTGTAGCAAGCAAATTCCACTTTGTATTCAAAAGCCCTTAGTGCTACATCGTTGGATACCCATCACTTAAAATGGGCATAAATCTAAAACTGTTGCAACCCAAACACTCAAATGCAAGTAGCACATTCAGCTGTTCTCCCCTAAAACTATTAAAGATATTGTTTTTATGTTAGCAATATTGCATATATTGCTGGACACATTCATTTACCAGTTGTAGACATAATACTAAGTTGTAGGTGTAATATGACCTGAAAAAAAAGCCATATTGATGTGGTGCTCAGAAAAAGAAATGTACTCAGTATAGTACATAGTATGCATCCCTACACCCTTGATTAATAACCCTCTCTGTAGGCAAGTTTTGTACCTGTTGTTGGAGGCATTACTTTATTATTGTAGATGTAATATAGCCTGAAAAAGGTATAATATTTCTGAGTGATGCAAAGAAAAAAATGTACTATGAAGAGTGCAGAGAGTATGCATACCTACATCGTTGTGTTAAATTGTATCAATTTGATAAATTAATTTTCTGTAAGCATAAGGTAACGCATTTAACCATCCTATGAATTTCCTAGTTGAAGTTGTTAGTTAGGAAGTGCTTCAAATTTTGCCCATTTCTTTATATCTTGCACATTGTGCTATGGTTAAGATAGTGCTAAATTTACTATAAAATCCAAGAGAATGGGACTAAGCCTAAACCCAGGGTGTTTTTAAACCAGAGTACTTATATTGTGTGTTGCACAAGTGCACACATGCATGTGTAAAAAATCTGTCCATAGTGTACACTGCACTTGAATTGTTTTTAGTGATGTTTTAGCTACTTTTCTGTAAAAAAAAAAAAAAAAAAAACTCTAAGCCTTATTTCCTACCTTTCCTGTAACTAGTGTAGTCCAGATACAGATTTGCTGTATCCAGGACTGTATATAAGCTTCTGAGCCCCCCAAGCCTTTCTGTGTTGGAGGGAAGCCTTCTAGCTTATTAGGGGGAGTGGTAAGCACTAGGTAGCCTATCCACAAGAGGAGTGGTTTCTGGTCCAGAAATTGCAATTTATTGGCCGTTTGGGAAGTTTTTCCATCTCTCTCTCAACTTTCTTATTTAAAAGCCCGCATTTGCACTTGTTTCCCCCTTTCCTGTAACTAGTCTAGTCCAGATACAGGTTTGCTGTATACAGGACTGTTTGTAAGCTCTGGAGCCCCCCAAGCCTTTCTCTGTTGGAGGGAAGCCTGCTAGCTTATCAGTGGGAGTGGTAAGCATTAGTTAACCTATCTACCATATAAGGAGTGGTTTCTGGCTCAGAAATTGTAGTTATTGGCTGTTTGGGCAGTTTTTCCATCTCTCTTTCAACTTTCTTATTTAAAAGCCCGCATTTGCACTTGTTTCCCCCTTTCCTGTAACTAGTCTAGTCCAGATACAGGTTTGCTGTATACAGGACTGTTTGTAAGCTCCGGAGCCCCCCAAGCCTTTCTCTGTTGGAGGGAAGCCTGCTAGCTTATCAGTGGGAGTGGTAAGCATTAGTTAACCTATCTGCCATATAAGGAGTGGTTTCTGGCCCAGAAATTGTAGCTATTGGCCGTTTGGACAATTTTTCCATCTTTCTCAACTTTCTGATTTAAAAGCCCATATTTGCACTTGTTTCTTTCCTGTAACTAGCCTAGCCCAGATACAGATTCTTAGTTTTAACACTTGAATTTGCTTATTCTTGCTCAGCACTTGTTCAGAACTTGTTGTAAGCACTAAATAAGCTACAAATTACTACAGCACTCAACCTTCCTCATTAACCTAGAGGAAAACATTTTTTGTACTTACTTTCCTCACTTGCGTACAGAAAAACAGCTCTTGTACTCACTTTCCTCACTTATCTAGAGGAAAATAATTTTTTTATTCAGGCATGTCCATGGGTCAGCTCCTAGTGTTCTCTCCTATCTATCTGATGAATCTGGGCAACTTGGAGCAACGTAGCAATTGCCTCATGTACACAGACAACTCTCTTCTCCTACCACCCAACACTACAACGTGTGAGAGATGCACTTATCTAGCCAAACTGGAGGTAAAGCTCTCTCCAACCAAGACTGAACTTGACAGTCAAGAGGAGAAGGTAAACACTTGCACCACACCACACCCAACACATAATCCCACTAAATCTACTCCACCAAAATTCACACATAGAAACACAAAAACATTCACAAAGGCTCTCAATAATCTGCTTAAGCAACAGTGACCTCCAAAGCAAAAATGCAAGCAATCACCACCCCCAACATAACCCAAATGACACATAGCCCACAGACTCAGTGCACCACTCAACCACAGCCCATAAGGCAAAACAACATACCCAACACACTAGTCATAGGTGACTCTATAGTCAGGCACACTGATGTCTCACTCACCAGGCTAAACAAGGAGAAGGTTACTGTCAGCTTCCTGTCGGGTGCCGGGATCCACCACATAACCCACGCACTCAGGTCACTCCACAACAAGTACAAATATGACTCGTCCATGTTGGTGTGAACGACCTGAAAAGTACCTCCCTGGACTACATGGAAGAGCTCTCCGATCTTGTAGCCCAGGCAGGTATGACCCTAGCCCTGAGTAGCATTCTGCCATCGCCTAGAATGATACCACACTACAAGGACAAAATGATTGACTTCAACAATTGGCTAACCTTCTGATGTCATTCTAAGGGGATCCAGTGTCTGTCTGCAAGGGACAACATGGTCGACAGACCATGATGCTTTGCCAAAGATGGCCTGCACCTGTCACCCCTGGGATTCCGGATACTGGCTAAGGCTCTTGCCGCCCCTATACTGTTTTTTTAGGCAAGGTTCAAATGATAAATTCACGACCGTAACAGGAACAGGCAAGCAAAAACTGAGGGTAATGCTTCTCAGTCCTAGAAGTCTAAATCTCAAAATCCACTTACTCGAGGCACTCCTTAAAATGGAGAACATCGATATCTGTGCAGTGACAGAGACCTGGTTCAAGGCTCCAGAGAGTACCGCTGCACTACCAGGCTATAACTCATACCACACTTTTCGGCCATGTAACCTGGACCAGAACAGCAAAGGCGGAGGTGCGTCCATATTCATTAAGGATATCCACTCCTCCAGGCTAGTTGCTCAGCATAATGCATCCAAGGTTATCCAAGTGCAACTAACTCTGGGCAAAACTGCAATCCAAATTGTAGCTTGCTACAGATCCCCCATCATGCCCCAGGATTCCCACTCCTCTTTTCTTAATGTACTGGAAAATATTAGGGTTCAACCAAACACCCTAATAATGGGCGATTTCAACTAGCCCACCATTAACTGGGAATACTCATGTACCATCTCCTTCACTCAACGCTTTCTGGAATTCATAAATTCCAATGCCCTGGATCAACTTATCCACACCCCCACCAGGGGCAACAATATCCTAGACCTAGTCATTACCAACATGAGTGACCAGTGTTCCACACCTGAAGTCAACTCCTCGTTGGTCCGATCCAACCATAAACTAATCACCCGAGATATCCACATCCTGCCCCCACCCCCATTAAGGAAACCACTGTAAAACATTTCTCCAAAGTCAACTTCATGCTTCTTAAGACAGAAGTGACGAACTTCATGACACCCATGCAGATGGACAATACAGTTACAACTGCTGAATCCTACACAAATGCAGTCTATAAGCAATTACACGAGTGCATGGATCGTGCTATCCCAAACAGAAACAAGATGCTAACCTCCACAAAAAGGAAACCAATCTGGTGGTCCCCTGCCATAAACAAACTGTACAAAAGAAGGAAGAAACTGTTGCAAAAGAGAGTAAAATCCCATGAGTGGAGGAGCTCCCTGGTCAGCCTCAGTAAGAATCTGAGATCCCTTATAAGATCCTCCAAAGCTAGCTACAAAAACAAAATCACCACTGATTCTAAGGACAACCACAAAGCATTCTATAGCTATGCCAAGAATCTCAATGGCAACACCCAGTTCTGTTCTGAGTTACAGCACAACGACATGAAAATTACAGAACCAACTGATATTGCCAACATACTGGCAGATAGGTTCAGTGCTAACTTTACCCCCCTCTCACCCCATAAAGGGCCCATATCTATACAGGAAGAATGCAGAAAACCTGTAATCACAACTATGCAGGCAAAAGCTGCTCTCTCTAAAGCCAAAAATACAGCATCTATGGGACCGGACAACATCCCAAGCTGCGTTTTACATTAACTTCAGAATGACCTGGCTACCCACCTAAGCACCATGTTGAATCATAGCCTCACATCATGCTTTGTGCCCACTGAATGGTGCACAGCAACAGTTATCCCACTCCACAAAGGGGAGCCACCACTGATCCCGGGAACTATCACCCTATTTGCCTGGTGAGCTTGTTCTAAAAGGCCATGGAACGTATCATCATGGAACTCATAAACAAAAACATTAGTAACCTCCAAACTCTGGACCCCAACCAGTTCGGGTTTGTGAAAGGCAGATCATGCCTCCTGAACCTGATCGACTTCTTTGAGGCAGTCACCAAAGCCGTAGAAGAGGGTGAGGTGGTTCACACAGCCTATCTTTACCTCGCCAAGGCTTTTGACACTATCCCCATTCTGGAATTATAGCTAAACTCACTAAACTAGGTATAAATCCCTACATCACAAGATGGGTTGCCAACTGGCTCATTGACAGAACCGACACTGTAAAAGTTGCAGACTCCAAATCTGACTTCAAACCAATGACAAGTGGAGTACCACAGGGTTCAGTCCTGGGACCTCTCCTGTTTGGTATCTACTTCTCTGAAGTACAGGCTAACACAGAAGGCCTCTGGCTAATGAAGTTCGCAGATGACTGCAAATTAGGAGCCATAGTCAAGTCCCCAAATGTTGTGGACATCCCACAGAAGGGCCTCACTGAGACAGATGCCTGGTGTCAGAACCATGTCCTCAAGCTCAATACCAAAAAGTGCAATGTCATCCCCTTTGGTAAAAACTATGTCCCCATGAACTACCACATAGGCAGCAGTCTACTTAACACCGAATGTGTGATAAGAGACCTTGAGACCCAGGTGGACAGTAGTCTCTCCTTTGATAATCACATCACCACAATACTCAGGAAGTCCTTCTAAATGGCATACCTCATCACAAAAGGGTTCTCATCCAGGAAAAAAAGAGGTCATTGTTCTCCTCTACTCGACACTCAGACCCATTATGGAGTACAACTCCCCATTTGGAATGTACCTCACAAGACATCTGCAGCAGCTGGGAAGGCCACAGAAGTACCTCACAAAGAGGATTACTACCCTCAAACAGATGTCCTATGTGACGATTGGGGAGAGATGGGTGAAGGCTGCCAGCCTTGTCAAATAGAATTTGATATATAATTCTGGCATTTGTAAATAAATATAAAATACAGGCATGTTTTCTTGAGTGTAAAAGAATAATGTGAAATGTGGAACTGCAAAATATGTGACAACATTGCAACTCTACTGGCCCATTGAAGCATGTTGTGACCCTTTCATGTTAGAATTCGGCTCCAGTGAGTCTGGATGAAGGTTTCATGCCCATTGTTTTAAGGCTAAAGTTTATGACCAGAATTTACATGTGGACGGTGCTTTACTACCCTGGTTTCTGTTAGAGTATACATGTGAAATGCCTTGTATTGTTGTAGTTTTCTGAGCAGGTGTTAGATTGCTAAATAATGCAGTTTGTGGCCTGAGAACTCAGACCAGGTGTCAAGATGATGCAATATGAATACTGGGAAAACCTAAGTGTCAAAATGATGTAATTTTGGAGGGCCTCAGCAGAGCTGTTGGTTAGTGTTTAAAAACTATTGTTCAACAAGATAAATTATGCTTTAGAGTACATTATATATTTATAGAGTTTACTGTCTAAGCCCTTCCAATAAGCCTAGACTGAATAGTCACATTACCACTGGATAATAATATTGCACAGTAATAATTGGACACCCTTTTAAGGGCCTTTTAGTAGCTGATATTATTATCTGGGTGGTGGCAGGGATTACTACCGTATGGTCTGGGTAAACGGGCACAGATGGAGAATCTGTGTCAGCCTTTCCCAGGAGTGTCTGTGAAGTTGTATAAATACCTCTCTCAAAGTGTGTATGTGTTGTGTTAGCTACTTGGGTAGGGACACAAAGTACTGGTTGGACAGAGAGGCTACTGGTGGTTTTAGCTTGCCCAGCTAGGCTGAGACCTGGATCCTATAGCTGTGCCAGTGGGGAGTCTTATTGGGGACCTGGTGAGTAAGGGAGCAACCAGCCCCAGACTGACTGTGATCTCTGTGTGCACTTAAGGGAAATTTTACTTTACTGTGTGTATTAGTTATCCTTTCCTCTCTTCTATGAGATGACCTCCCTGGTGTTAGTGGTGAGGATTGAGGCTCCTTGATTGCTGGGCCAGGGCACGGTCGTCACACCCTACACTGACCGTCTCGAAAAACTCCAGCTTTACTCCGTAGCATATCGCCTACTCTGAGGTGATCTCTGCCTAACATATAAAGCTATGTCAAACCCAGAGCTGTTGGACATGCTACACCTAAAGAAATCCCAATCCCTCCGAGCTACATGCTCTAGGGACCTAAACCTTGTCACCACAATAAACAGGACATGCTGGAGGGATAGATTCCTGTCACAGAGACTTCCCATACTCTGGAACAAGCTACCCATGTATGTCAAGCAAAGTTCCTCATTAGCACTCTTCAAGAAAAATCTTGATGAGTGGATGGGAAATAAGAAATACACCCCGAGATCACTTCTGTGGCTCTGCTCGACAGTGGCACAGGAAAATAACTTTCTTGGGTGGCGTAAGCCAGGGAACCTTGTTGGCCAGGCTTACTTAGGCCTTTGGGTCGATAGCCTAGTATCTACCTATGAACCTATATGTGTGCATATGTATATATATATATATATATATATATATATATATATATATATATATATATATATATATATGTATATATATATATATATATATATATATATATATATATATATATACATATATACAGAGAGAGAGAAAGAGAGGTGGGGATGTATATTATGAGATGTGAGCTTACTGTGGCTAGTCAATTTTGGTCTGCCCTGCCCCATAGTTTTTTTTTCTTTTTTAAACTGTTGATTATTTGTTATGTAATACTACACCTTTGACACGGATAAAACAGAAATAAAACATTAAATGAACAGTAGATGCAGGTAGAAACAAAACATAACTTTGGACTCTACAATTTCCTTTCAAAATGGTTGTTGCTGTATTTTTAAATTGATGGTGCATGGTTAGCTGTAAAAATAACTACTCTGTTGAAAGACTTCACCACAATTGCCACTTCCTCTTCTCTGTGTCCTTAAGAAATCTTATGTTCACCATTAATCTTCTTCATCTTAAAAGTATTGCATGCAATAGCCCTGTTTTCATTAAAAAGGCAATACCAAACTTGTTAAGATACAGGTAAAGGGGATTAAACAGTTCAAGAAAACAGTTTTCCTGCTCCAGCCTAAGAACGAGACAAGTTGTTAAGATATTTTCTCATGGAAAAAGAAAATAAGAGAACTTATTAATCGACAGCAAACTCTGGAAATTATAAAGTGTGTTTATGAGAAACTTCTAACAACTTCCAGAGTGGCGGTATCTCTTCTTGATGTCCTACTGACTCAAGAGTCTTTCAAATGCTGCATTTCTGGGCTACTACAAACAGTACACATGCACGTCAGTACTGCATTGCATAATAAAAGATTGTCAAACACATAATTTCAAGCAGTAACCTGTAACCACATTCAAGCATTGGTCTCCAGATTTTTGCCTCATATTTTTTTGGTTTGTTTCTTCTAAAATTTGTTGTTCATTCTTAGCAAATCATTGAGGACTGCAGTCATTAAATAATGACAGAGATTTCAGTATCAAATTTAATTTTCAGAAAATGCAAATTAATGCAAAACCCGTTATTCTTCCAACGTTTTGGGTTTGTGAGAGCAGTTTTTAAAAATCTGTCCCTATTTTGAGTCTTTGTCCCACCATTGTTTTGGCTTTTCTCCATGATTCTTGTGCTAAGAGGTTGAGAGGTATGCCTCCAAGATCTACAACTAGAGATGTAATAACTCCTCTTAGTCTACTTTCAACTCTGCATTGATTGCTCTTTGGTTATTTTTGAGCAGAGTGACAGTATAACCCAGTCCCCACACAGTAGCTCCGAAAGCAGAATATTTACACAGTTCTTCCCTTTCCTCTAGTTTAGAACCCTCCCAGCTACCTGCACTCCTAATAACTTCAACGGTGGTTGGATTCCTTGCCCCAAACACAATTCACAAAACTTTGTTGTCCTCTCTGCATTCAGCAACCAGGTGCGGCAGTACTAGCATTTGTTATAAAATGAAGGCTGGGCTCAACATGGGGTGGAGACAACCTCTCCAACCTATAAAAGCTGATATACAATAAATAAAGACAAACACACCTACATTTTTTTCATTTGTTTTTGTTTCACTAGCTGTGGAGGAGAGGTTGTGAATTCTACTAGCTACTTATTTATTTATTGACATTTGATTACCAGGGAAGTTTGATTGGGTAGAAGCCCATTTTAAGCAGAGGCCTGGGGAGAAAAGCTCCAAATTATTGCACAATGTTTTAAGAACAATAATTTTACAATCTTCAAAGATAAACCAAAAAATCTCTAGTTTAAATAATTAAAACAAATTAAATATTAATATAAAAACATGGGTTAAAATGTATACAAGTTATATGACAATCATTAAATAGAGAAATTTTAGACTGTTTACAGAGAAATTAAAGAAAAAATAGCCTAATACAAACAGGAATTGCAATGTGAAGTGAGGGGAAAACAGGCTTATGGTATATTTAGAAAGATAGTCAGGGAAGAGAATTTGATAGAAGTAAGAAAGTAAGTGAAGAAGGGAGAGTAAGGAGGTATAAGGAATGAAAAGGTACTTGTTCACATTTAGAGATATAGATTATCCTGGTTTTGAGCAAGAACAAAGCCAGATTTTAGCAAGGAAGTCTTTCAGAGTGGTTTTGAAAGCTGGGAGGGAGGGTGTTGACCTGATGGATACAGGTAAGTAGTTCCAGGCCTTAGCAACCTTGTACAATTACAGACAATGCCCATACAATTTGATAGGTTTGTAGACAGACAGGATTTTTTGGTCACTGGACCTCAATGACTGACTG
This sequence comes from Protopterus annectens, assembly GCF_019279795.1. Taxonomy (NCBI): domain Eukaryota; kingdom Metazoa; phylum Chordata; order Ceratodontiformes; family Protopteridae; genus Protopterus; species Protopterus annectens. Next base: position 342,052,795 of record NC_056735.1, read on the forward strand.
GAAACATAGTTGAGTGGAATGTTTTTTAGTGCTGGATGGGCAGACGGATGCTGGATAATTTTATAGGTGGTTAGAAGCTGTATATATTATGTATATATACATTAGCTGAGTGGAATGTTTTTTAGTGCTGGATGGGCAGGTGGATGCTGGATAATTTTATAGGTGTTTAGAAGCTGTATACATTATGTATGTGTATATATATATATATATATATATATATATATATATATATATATATATATATATATATATATATATATATATTATATATATGTGTGTGTTACTTGATCCGGCAGTTCTAACCAATACACTGGTGGGTTCTGAAAGGATTATTTGCTGCAGATTTAGCAACTTTGTTATAGCATTGTTCAAGCTTTAATTTTTGTGGAGCCTGGAGGTAAGTAAGGATGGGTGTGCCATAAAGAAGTGTGGGGAGGAGATAAGTAGTATAAGTGTACTATTAATTGCATCAGTGAGAAAGATTTTGGCTCTGTAAAGCATCCCTGTTTTTTGAGTTTTTCTTATGCAGTTTTGTACATGCAGGTTGAATGTAAGATTGTCTTCCACTATCACACCTAATAATTTGCTATGAGAAGTAACTTCAGTGGTTGTATTATCAAGAGAGAGATTTAAAATTTGTTTGTTTTTTTTTCATGAGAGAGGGATTTGGAGAAAAAGTAGTAATTTGGTCTTTTTTGGGGTTGAGCATGAGCTGTGAGTTACAAAGCCATGTTTCAGTGGCTGTTAAAGCATCATGAGTAATTTTTTGGAGGTGTGCCATGTTGTCAGATGTGTAAACGAGAGAGGAATCCTCTGCCTGTTTTATTAGGATGGCCTATTGTGTAGATGTATAGAGGGTGTTGGTGAAAATGTTAAAGAGGAGAGGACCAAGGATAGAGCCTTGTGGTACACCAGTGGTGATTAAAAGATAGGTAAAGAGTGTGTGACATTTTTAAGACTGCTACCTATTGGGCAGGTAGCTTTTGAACCACAGAAGAGTAGTCTGAGAGACACCTAGTGAGGACATTTAAAGTAAAAGTTTGCTTTGACAAACTGTCAAAGGCTTTTGACAGGTCTAGAAATAAGGAAGATACTAGTTTACCATTATCTCTAGCTTTATTGACAGTATCTATATAGTTTAAGAGGGAAGTGCTTGTATTATGGGAAAGAAGGAAGGAAGCCATGTTGTGTAGGGGATAGGCGTTCTTCCTGCAAGAAATAGTCTAGCAATTGTTTTAGAATACATTTTCAAGTATTTTGGCAAAGGGAATAAGATTATTAAAGGTCTAAAATTATTAATGTCTGTTGAATTTCCTCCTTTGTGCAGAGGAATAATATGTGACTTTTTCCAGAGACAGGGAATGTGGGATTCCTGGACTGACCTATTTATAAGGATTGAGACATGATAAGTAATGCCAGTGGCTACTATTTTTAGGTACTTGTTTGGAAGGTCATTAGCTGAAGAAGAGCACTGTTTAAGTTTGTTTAAGAGTAGTTTTATATAGGATGTGGACACAAGTTTGAAGGTGAAAGTCGATGTGGTGATAATGTGGCTGTGCGCAGGGATGGGATTAGATGTCAAGGAATCCTTTGTTAGAGATGCTATACTATCCACAAAATAAGAGATGAACTGTATTGCAGTTCTGAGAGGTGAGTTATTGGGAGAAGGGTTTGGTTTGAATTTTTGGTAAGATTTCTTTAACGGATGTCAGAACATTTAGAGGTTCAGATCTTTAGACAACATCTCATTGATAGAATAGATCTAATGTCTATAACAGTTAAAGAATCTATTCCAAAACTGATTGATTACTTGATATTAAATTTACAGCATAAAGTTTCTGATAAAGGTAAACTTTCATATATACATAAAATTATCAGACAAGAAACTTTTTACAGTGTAGATTCATACTGGAATTATTTCACCTCTATTAATGGGGACCCACCAACTCAACAAGATAAACAATATATATTGGAATCTGCTTATAGAACTACATCTTCCATTGTCTGGAGACTTTATACATGGAAATTTTTACATAGATCTTTTTATACACCTTTGATGATGAATAAAATAAATAATAAAGATAATCTATGTAAGAGATGTAATGTAGAAATTAATGCTGACTGGGCTCATATGTTTTATGACTGTATGAAGTTGAAAGAATACTGGAAGTCAATTAATGAATTTTTGCAGGCTCTTTTTACAGATAATTTCATTATTTCTAAGTCTCTTATATTATTCAACACACCTGTACCTCAATGTGTTAAAAGATTAAGCTTCCCTTGTTATGGTCTATCCTAGCAGTGGCCAGGAAAATAATAACTAGAAATTGGATTTCAGATACACCTCCTTCGTTCAATGAATTTAAAAATGTTATGAATATAATGTGCCATATGGAAATAAGCAAAATTAGAATGAGAACAACTAGAAAAACATCATATTATATTGTATGGGATAATTTACAAAATTTGTTAAAAAAATTCTAATTTCAATAGCACGGTATTTTAGTTTAATTAATTGATCTGATTGTAGTGGATGTCTTTGTAAATACTTTAGTTGTTTTGTTGAATATTATAATAATACCTATTTTTAATTACTTGTATAAAATTGTTATGATATTTCTCTTATATGTTAAAACAATAAACCTGTTTTGAAAAAAAAAACATTTTTTAGAGTTGTGTTATTATTATTCTGAAAGTTGTTATAGTATATTTATATTTTTACCATTCTTTCCATGCTTTTTCTCTATCCTGCATTAGTATTCTACTCTTTTAGGATAGTCAAATTGCATTATTTGTTTTTAGTCTCTTCTTTCTAGGAGGTGCAAGGCTATTTAACATATTTGGAAAAGTTTACTGAATTCATTCACAGCATCATCTAAGAGGAGGATTTTTAGGAAGTTTCAGTTAATAGATGATAATGTAGTACTGAAGATTTCTGGGTTAAACTTGGAAAGGTTGCATGTTGTTTTATAAATATGATGTTTAACAGAATGTGTGAGATGTTTGGTTGTATAGATTGGGAGATGATCACTGAGAGAATCTGACACTGTACCTTTGGTGGTGTATTTGCTAGGATCTGATACTAGGATCCAGTATAATACGGAAGTTGATGCCTTGCTATAATGTCTGGGGCTATTAATTAGTTGTGTGAAACTATGTAAGTTCATGCTAGATATAGGGAAGTTAGGGTTTGTCCATCCCAATGACATTTACATCACCTGGTAGTATTATGTCTTGTGGAAATGGTATGGATATCTGATTACAGTAGGATACCTTCAAGTATAGCTGAATTGTTGCCAGGAGTGATGTAAAGGACAGTAATATGTATTTGTTTATTTTGAGGAAAGCAATAAAAAGGTCTGCTGAACTGAATTTTAGTATGGGTTTGCTGTAAGGGGAAATGTGGTAGATGTTGGGAAATATTAAAGCAATACCACCACCTTTCCTCTTTATACAGTCATTACAGATGATATTATAGCCAAAAGGTATAACTTCGGAGTTGTTTATTTTGGATTTAAGCCACGTTTCATTTACAGTGAGAACGTCAGGCTTATATTGGGTAATCCAGGCATGTAGTTCAGCAGTTTTATTTCTTATGCTTCTAACATTTATTGCAGCAAAATTAGATCACCCGGGTGGGTTGAGGTTTGGCTGTTGTTGGGTTAGAGAAGTGTGTGGGAGAAAATTATCTTTGTGTTCATTGTGTTAAAGTTTAGAAATAAATAACCAAGAGTTGTATCTTTTAGTCTTGAGTCTAGAATAATGCTTCAGGATGTGCAAAGTACTTGTTTATTCTATAAACAGTGCTAGGAGACTGCCTACTAAAATTTTCAGATCAGTCTCAAAGAATAAAGGAGAATACTTTATTTGCATACTTTTTCTTACCAGTTTCATGTATGCAGAACTTTGACGTAACATAGGTTTTAACAAATAACATTTTTAAATATTTTATGTGCTTGTGATCCTCACTTAGAGCTTCCTCACTTACAGCTTCATGTGAACACTTGAAAATATGCCTTTTAAAACACATCCCACCTGTGCTTAAGATTTATTGGCTTGCATTTTCTTTTACATTTGGTATCAGTACACGACATCTCACAGACATCCTTGCAAAGACTCATCCCCCAGCCTAGAGCTTATTGTTATCTGGCCTTCACAGATACCTGACACTTAAACATAACATATCTTAACACCTTTAGCACTTACTTTGCCTTCAACTATCTGTCAGTACAGAGAGGATACAGTTGTAAGACACTTGAAATATAAAGCTACTACTTATGTGAAACTACAGCTTACATAATCATGCATCTATTTTTTTATTTTGTTTTTAATATAAACATAAACATTTTATTTGACTCATATATAAAGAAACTATGTTAATATTCATTTTATGAAGATTAAACATGAGAGTTAATAACATTACATAACAGTTGTGATAGGTGGGCCAGGATTAGGGTGTGTATTTCCTCCTAGAAGGATTTTACTGTATTGGGTAATTATTCATATCTGTTTTTGAGAGGATTCTCAAAGTTAATTTTGTTTTGGGTTTGAATTGAAGTGCAGTTACTCAGTCTATATTTGGAATAAACATGAGGAGCAATATTAAATAGTTTAGGTGCAATGTGTGGAGAGTGTAAAGATGAATTATGGATACGTGGTTGGGACAGAGTTGAAGAGATGTTGAGAGATATTAAGTCATGGTAGGATGAAATGTGGCACAGTAGGAGGAGAAGAATAGAGGATAAGCTGAAGAGTAGAATAATTAAGCACAGGAATCTGTATTTTATAGATGTCAGGTAGTAGAGAAGTATCAATAAAGAAGGAAACAAGAGAATGCAGGGCAGTAGGAGATTCAGTGATGGTAGATTCTGAAAGCTGGTAGAGGATAGGTAAAGGAGAGAAGTATTTTCTATAAAATAAGAGAGTTAGGTTGTCCTATTTATCTTCTCTGGAATGTAAGGAATAGGGGGGTATGAAAGGCTAGAGTATAGCGATGTAGTCAAAATAAGAAATGAGGGTTTATTTGGGAAAAGTAAAAGATACAATGTGTAATAGATAACTACTATTAGGGAGGGTTGTAATTATGAATGGATGTAATGTAAAGTAGCATGGGAGGCTGAAATACAGTTGGGAATGGAGCTACAAAAATTAAACAGAGATAGGGAAGTAAGAAATAAAAACAGAAGTATATGCATAGAAGTAGTAAGGTCATTTGGGGATGTTTTTTGAATAAGAGTCACAAGTAAAATGTGTATGTAGGAAGTGTTATGTCAGAGTAAGAGTGTTGGGTGGGAATTAGGGGTAGGCTAGTGGAGTGAAGCTGATTGTAGCAGCTTCCCACCCTCAGATCAAATTATAACAGAGCAATCAGTTTATAGCCAGTACAAAGCAATTAACAAAGAGATACAAAGTAAAACCGGTTTTCTCTTATTTTCTGAGACTAAATACCTGACATATGCAGTATAGTCTGCTGGTCAAGAAAAAGTGAAAAGTGGCCAACTTAGTGCGCAGACTATTTCACAGAAACTTTCAATTACAGAACAGGGATGTATTTGACTGATTAAAGTTAATGCACAGCAATGTTTTTTTATGTTAAATGTATTTACATTATACAATGACAACATTCTCAGTAAATTGTAGAAGGGCCTTGTAGCAGAGCTCCTGCAGTGTCAAGGTTGGATGTAGTGACCACAGGCTCTGCTCTGTGAAGGAAGATAGTTCCATAGTTCACACTCAGTCACTAAGACAATAGTATTTGCTGCCAAGTAGTATGCCTCTGCAGGAAGAATTGGGCAGCTCCATAGTTTATGCTCAGTCACTAAGACAATAGTATTTGCTGCCAAGTAATATGCCTCTGCACGAAGAATTGGGCAGACACAATAATGATGTCTGAATGAGTATAGAAAGTATGTAACAGCTCATAACATCATACCTATATATCTTACGTAATCTAGTCTATTTTTGGGTTCTTGACTGGCAACAATATAATTATATTTGCAAGTGCTCTGATTTAGTCGACTTCTTTAAAAGTGACTAAGTGTGAAACAAGGGGTCTACATCATTCCCTTTTTACAAGACTGAATGCTTAGGTGATCAAACACTTAAACATCGAACTTGTAATATCGAAAGCAAAAACAGCGAACGGCCGATTTAATACAGGGAAAATTTTCCCTTGGCTGTTCACCAGATTTTGCCATTTTGTCTACTGTAGATTAGTCTCAGAGTTGGTAATATTTAGTTAGGGGGGGTGTGGAGGGCACAACCCCCCACATCAGGGAGTGTGGGGGCAAACCCCCCACTTAGTTTGAGTGTAAAGTTATTTTTTTTCTGTGGCCGACTGATGTGTTTTCCTGCACCGTTCGGTGGTTTTGGGTTCGATATTGCAAGTTCAATGTTTAGGTGTTCGATCACCTAAGTATTTAGTGTTGTAATATAGATGGCCATTATGTCTTAGTTGAGATGCAAACGTAAAAGAACATCATTAGCGCAAAAAAATCTGAACTCAAAACCATGCAAAACATTACAGATTTGGTTTTGCATGCATCTGCAAGGTGTCCTCATGGTGATTGTTTATATTAGGACACACCAAGATGCGCAGAAGCAAGCCCCATCTCCCCGTGTTCCATGGGCGAAAATGTAATTATAATGCGTAAATATAATTTTATCATATTAAGTTGTTCTTAATGAGAGAAAAGAGATTTAAAAGATGGATGGCTTAATGTCCATGGGGGGAGTCTTTGCCCCCATACCCCCAATTCAGATATGCCAGAAGATGCTAAAGTTTGGTAATGCAAAAGGGGCACTCTGTTAAGTAAACAACTTAATGGGTTAAGGGCAAGATAAAAGAGCAGTGGTGACAGAGTCACCCTGGAATATTCCCCTTTGAATGTTTACCTCTGGGATAACTAACAGCAAATGTTGGAGGTGTGAAGGGGAAGAAAGAGGTAATTGGGAACATATTTTCTGGGAGTGCAGTGAGTTTTCAGAATAAGGATCTCCGATAGTGAGATACACTATCGGAGATGCTGGGTGTGCAGATTGGTCTGACAAGGTAGATGATTTCTCTGAGCTATAACACAGAATTGAAAATTCCCTAGATATGGTAAGGCCTTGCCATGTCTAATAATGGTGGCTGCCAAAAAAGCAGTTACTAGAAAATGGAAATCAAAATCTAAACCAACTATACTGGAAGTAGTGAATATAGCAACCGAGCTAAAACAACTGGAATTCATATCTTTAGAGAAGGGTAGGAGCAAACTACATAGGAAAAAAATGGGAATTGTGGGAACAATACATATAAGGGAGGGATGAGGTTTTAAAGGTGGAAGGACTTTAATGAGCTATGTAATGTTTGAGTGATAAAGATTGGATAGACTATAAGTGATGTATAATGTTTGTAACTGGGAGTGTATCAATATGGTTTGTGATGTAAAATGCTTGCAACTAGGACTGTGTAGGTTTGTTTTGTTTTCATTTATGTAAATGCATGATTGCCAATGTAATAAGTGATGGTTTACTAAAGATGTTTCTTGTTTAAAAAAAAAAGGCAGAAACTGAATAATTTATATAATGTTGCTTAGGTTATATGATATATAGCAATATATGTGAAGTATGTTTATGTTAATATAGTTTGATTATTTTTATATGAATGTAAATTTGCCTATGTCACAAGTGATAATTCAATAAAGATGATTAAAAATATATATCCTTCATCATGACTTTGCTTCAGAGTGGTTTGCCACTGTTTCATTGTCACTGTAAAGTAATCCATCAAGTAGGGTATATCTTATATATCTGTAAGCACTCCTTTATCCATGAACATGGGCTGCTGTCAAGTGCTTTTCTGTCTATCCATGCCATACTTAAATTCTTCCCCTTTTTGCAATTCTCCATTATGACTTTATTTAACAACAAATCATCCTTTGTTCAATATGACTTTCTTTTATTACCCTTTTGTTCTATTGCCATGATTGAGTTTTCTTCTGAATGACTATAAACTCTATCAGCATCAATTCCATTATATAGTTTATAAATCGTCGGAAGGAAAGTTATTGGTCTATAGTTTTGTAGGATAGCTTATAGGTATACTCTTAAGGAGTATTATCATATTGGACACCATCTTAGGTTGGTGTCTGTTCCAGATGCACATATAAATAATTCTTACTCAGGGCTAGATCTTCATGTAAAGATGTTAATACTTTAACCAGAAGTTAGGTACTGTATCTAAGCCTAGGGTTTTCCAATGGTTTTCCAATTAGATTTTCTTAATTTTGTTTCAATTTCTCTGGCCGTTACTTCATCCTATTTCATATCCTTTACATTTGAACTTCTTACTCTTTCTTTTACTTCTTCTATCCATTCAGCATCTTTGTTATGTGCCACAGGGTCTTTAAAGATATTTTTCCGAAATGTGTCTATTTCTTCTTTTTTGGTGGTATTTATATTCCTTTTGCATTGTTTCACAATTCTCTATAAAACTTTTTGGGGTCATCAAGGATTTTCTTAGTTTGTACTTTTCTTTTATATTTATCTGCATATCTAAGTTTTTCTGTCTGTGCTGACATCTTTAGTTTATTATTTGCAATAGTGTAGGATAAATCATGGTCTATACCGATACTGCTCATTGCTTTTATCATGTCTGTCTAAGTATTTTGGTTGATCTGTTCCCACTTCTCTACTCTTCTAACAATGACACTTCTTGTCTTAATTGCTTTATAGTTTTCTCTGTTTGATACTTCCATGCTGGGATTTGAATTCTTCCCTTCCCTTACTACCCTGTGATTTTGTGGTAAGACTTTATCTGTTATTATCAATTTAGCTGCACAGTAAAATATCTGTTACTTCTGTTATATCACATGAGTTTCTGTGAGTAGTCTTGATTACTGTGTTCATTTGTTTTCATCAGACTTCAAAACATTTTGGGTCTTATTGACCTTCTGTAATCTAGCTCTTTCATTGATCTTAATATGTGTATCTGTAAAATAGAGTGTGTGTGCTGTATCTTTAAGAAGCGTTTCAAGGTCAGGTTTAGATTAAGGACTTCCATTTTAAAGTAGTTATTAGGCATTAGACAGGTTAAAGGGTAAATAGGCCTAGAAATTGTGTTTTATTTATGCATAAAAGACAGTTAAGCAGAAAGAAAGAATAACATGTCAAGCATGAGAGACAATTTATTAGAAAGGAAAGATGAGCACAAAGTGTGTAGAAAATACAGAAATGCAGAATGTTCTTTTCTCAAGGGAAAGATACAATCTTGCCAGCTACAGAATGTACCTTAATGGAATGTAAAATGAAGCACATATAAGGCAAAGCCTGAGACCAAGGTTAGGGGTAGTGATGCAGTTTACTAAGGAAAGTTACTGGACTGAAGCAATATAATATGTTGTATTTAGGATAGCAGTTCAGTTAATGTTAGTTCGTTCGTTCAACTGTCACTACAAAGCAGATTAAGCTACAATACAGGCACTCAAGCCTGAGTACAGAAGACAGGTCAAATAAAGACTATTATTATTTTAGTTTATATTGTTCAGGACAATCAGAATATGATGTGGAGTAACTTTGAATATTGTTTATCAGCACTGTTAATGGAGATAGTATTCGGGTATTGTGAACATCTAATAAAGCCTTATTGAATGAATTACAGTGTTTGGAGAATTCATTCTGAAAAGTACACAAGACTTGGTCCATAAAGGAGAGACTGGCATTTGTTCAGCACAAGTTTGGATAATTAACAGATAAAGACTTTTGTTCTCAGTCTCATTTCAGTGTTTCCATTTAATTACAGTACACTACAGTCTTATCAATTCTTTCAGTCAGCACGTGCATATAAATAGCAAGCACGTGCTAGCTTCAATTCCCTTTTGAGAGTGCAGCCAGAATGTGAGCATGTATGAGCATAACAGCTAGTTTATTTGTAAGTTTATCTATGTCTGTTCACAAAGTGCCGCCATTACAGAGTGTTTCTTGCACTGTAAAGAATTAGTTAGCAAAGTACCGCCATTTTGGGGGAAGTTTCATTGTGCAGTATACTGTTCAAAGTGCAATTAGTTCAAATTGTTTCTTACTCTGAACTTCTTCTGCCCAGTTCAGTCGCACAGTGCAGTTACTTTGATATGTTTCTTACACTGAGGTGATTTCTTACAGTACAGTGATTCAAGAGTATTACAGTGCCCAAGACACACATTTCACAAAGTTCAGGTATTCAGAGGCTTGTTGTGCTATTGTGAGCAGTTACAAGTACTGGCATACATTTCTGGCTATGTATATGTGTGTATCTTCATGCATACTTGCAAAAGCCTTCACTAATATGTGGTAATATGGCAGACAGATTTCGAAAGTCATCACCATTGGTGTTTGATCAGAATATTGCAGAGTACTGGAGAATATTTGAGAAAGAGTATGATATTTTTATACAAGCAGCTTCTTCTGATAAAGATGTACGCACCAAGGCATTCATTTTGCTAAACCTAGCCGGATCAGAGGCCATTGAAAGAGACCGTTCATTTGTGTATGCATCAGCAGTATATGAGGGAGAAGGTGAAAACGGTCATATTGTTGTACAGGCTGAATCAAGGGAAGACCCCGAGTGTTTGAAGCTCAAATTCAGGGAAATGTGTAACCCCCCGAGAAATATTACATTAGAGAGACATTTGTTTTACACAAGAGATCAAAAAACAGGGGAAACTTTCACAGCTTATATAACTGACCAGAGAAACAAAGCTAAAACGTGTAGGTTTGGTGACTTAAAAGATGACTTAATAAAGGACGGGCTTGTGTGTTGTATTAATAGTGCTGCAGTGAGAAAGATCTTGCTTTGTGACAGTGATTTAACACTGAACAAAGCTATTGAGATTTGTCAAATCCATGAAGTTACAGAAAGGCACACAAGTATGCTTGCAAGTGATAAGAACATGGTTTCAGCAGGCTCCAGAGCAAATGTAGACAGCATGCAACACATGGCTAGCAGAAGCAGGCCTAAGCACATGGCAGCTGCAACCCCTATGCATTTACCTGGGAAACCCCATAGTTTTCCAGCAAGTTCTGAGAGAAGGACATGCTCAGTGCAGTACAAGGATGAGTCAGCAAAACCCAAATCTAGCTTTATTGTTAGCTGTCACAATTGTGGTGCCAATCATGAGTCTAAAAGAGAGAAATGCTTAGCATTTGGTCAGCAATGCCACAAGTGTAAAAAATGGAACCATTTTCAAACGTTTTGCAAATCAAGTAAACCTCACACAGTTATAAAGAAGGGTCACTTGAAAAAGCAAGTTGTTCATATAGAGAGCTCCAGTTCTATTTTTTACGTAGATGGTGTATCAGTAATTGGTGAAAAGGTTGATGCAGTGAATTTGTTGGGAAATAATGAAGTGTTTTATACTATTCCAGATCAATAGTAAATCCACCAAGCTCAAAGTAGACACTGGTTCAAAGTGTAATGTTATGTCAGCAGACACGTTTGCTAAGGTGAGAGCTGGTGAACAAATTAATGTGGCTAGTTGTGCAAAACTTGTTGCTTATCGAGGTGAAGAAATTCAAACTGACAGCTCAGTAGTGCTTTCATGTTATTTGGCTAGGAACTGTTACAGCTTACTATTCTATGTATCCAAAGACCTATGCAGTCATTATTGAGTTTCAGAGACAGTTTGACAATGAATTTGCTTTCCTTTACCAAAGAAATTCATCATATAAGCACATCTCCTAGTTCCAATTTTACTGAAGCTATTTTCTCAGATTATGCTGATGTTTTCAATGACAAGTTAGGCTGTCTTCCAGTTGTGTATTCTATGAAGTTAGACCCAGAGGTCAGACCAGCAAGAAAAGTTTTGATAACTATGCCGAATAAAGTCAAAGCTCAGTTGGATAAAATGGTGCAGCAAGGTGTAATTTGTCCAGTCACAGAACCAACTGAATGGGTTTCATTCATGGTACTAGCCCATAAAAAAAATCTCAGATGAAATCAGAATATGTATTGACCCAAGAAATTTGAACAAAGCATTAAAGAGACCACATCATCCAATGCGCACATTCGAGGAGGTCGTAGCCCTAATACCAAATGCCACTGTTTTTTTTCTGTCTTAGATACAAACAGTTAATTTTGGCAAGTGATGCTTGATCGCAAATTTTCATTACTGACTACTTTCAGTACCCCAGTTGGCAGATATGGATTCCTAAGGATGCCATTTGGAATAAATTCTGCAAGTGAAATCTTTCAGTGTGCAGTGGAGCAAACGTTTTCAGGTTATCCTTGTGCTATAATAGTAGATGATTTATTGGCTGGAGGCAGTGGTGAAGCAGAGCATGACAGGAAGCTTAAGAGAGTTCTAGACAGAGCAGATGACATGAACTTAAAGCTCAATCCTTTAAAGTGCAAATTTAGACTACCAGAAGGTACATATGTAGATTATTTATTTACTAGCGCTGGCTTGAGACCAGACCCGTCCAAGTAAGCAGCCATTCTTGAGATGCCAGCACCAGATAATGTTCAGGCTCTACAGTGTTTTTTTTGATATGGTCAACTATTTAGGCAAGTTTATACCAGACTTCAGTAACTTGACAGCACCTTTGAGAGAGCTGACGTGCAAAAATGTTACATGGTCTTGATTGGAACAGCACCAGAAAGCATTTGAGGACCTTAAGCAGAAAATTGCTACCCCCACCTACATTAAGATACTATGATGCCAATAAACTAGTAACTCTTTCCTGTAATGCTTCAAAATTTAGTCTTGGTGCAGTTATTCTTCAAGAAGGCATACCAGTAGCCTATGCATCAAACTCTTACCCAAACTTTAATGTAATATGCCCAAATTGAGAAAGAACTTTTGGCAATAGTATTTGCATGTTCAAAGTTTCATGATTATATCTGTGGTTGAGCTATTCAGATTGAAATCCAAGCGCAGGCAAAAGTACACAATGCAAATCCAATAAAACCATGAAAGGTGCACTGAAAGTGACCCAATAAAGCCACGGACGAAGGCAACCAGTATATGTAATGTTTTATTAAAGAAAAATTCACACTAAAAACACTCTATCTCAATTAACGCTGTTTGAAAATCCGTTATCATTTCATCACACTTCATCAGATGTGGGTTAGAGTGAAAGACAGCCCTTTTATATACAATCAAACCATAGAAAGGAAAGCATAAGAAGCATACAGTTTCTGGTTTACAGTTCTGTTCACAGCAGCTTCACAATCCTAGTGGAAGTTCTGTCTGACCTGGGACTGCATTCTGTACCCTAAAACTTACAACAACTTTTTTGGGTCATCAATAAACTGTTTATTTTGTACTTTTCCTTTATATTTATATGTGTGTCTTTTAAGTTTTTCCGCCTTGCTGAAATTTTTAGTTTGTTATTTGTGGTAGTACATGTTAGATCCTGGTCTGTTCTAATACTGCGCATTGCTTTTATCACATCTATCTTTCTGTATTTTTGTTGATCTATTCCCTCTTCTACAGTCTTCTAACAGTGACACTTCTTGTCTCAACTGCTTTATAGTTTTCTCAATTCGATACTTCCATGATGGTATTCAGTTTCACCCCTTCCTTTCCCTAGCTACCCTGTGTTCTTTTGGTAGAACTTTATCAGTTATTAATTTAGCAGCATAGTAATATATCCTGTATACTTGTGTTATATCGCATGGATCTCTATGGACAGTCCTAATTACTGCAATCATTTCTTTTATCAGACTTCTGACTTTTTGGGTTTTATTTAGCTACCCTGTGTTCTTTTGGTAGAACTTTATCAGTTATTAATTTAGCAGCATAGTAATATATCCTGTATACTTGTGTTATATCGCATGGATCTCTATGGACAGTCCTAATTACTGCAATCATTTCTTTTATCAGACTTCTGACTTTTTGGGTTTTATTGACCTTCTGCAGTCTATTTCTCTTGTTGATGTTAATATATCTATCCATGTCTATTAAATCAAGAAACTATTCTCTTAGCTCATTTTCTTCCAAACTGAGGGCACATCCCTTGTTTTCCATTTCCTGCGGGCATTCTGTAGAAAGTTCTATAGCATCTTCCTGTGGCACCTTCCCTTCAATTTCATCCTGTGCCTTCTGTTGCTGTGTCATATGGGAACTCACTTGCCTGTCACTCCTCAACATTGACTGCATCAGAGTTTCCTGTTCCTTTCCTTGCTGTCCAACTTCAAGTGAACATTTATACTGGTTTTTCTGTGGAAGGCTCCAAAATATCTTGATATGCCACCTGACCAATTGCTTCCTGTTCCAATGGTTTCCACTTAATTTGGATGTCCATTGCTCTATCATGTTGTGGTGCTTTCTGCATTCGATTTTCTACAATGAATCCTTTACTTTGCAGGTACTCCATAACCTCAGTTTCTATTTCTTTAACTTCACCATTACTAATCTCCTTTTCTACTTTTCCTCTTTTTCTTCTTATTTTGTATTGTAAAGTTTTCCATGTCTGGATTCATTTGCCTGTATTTCTCTTTAAATATCTTTGGTGCTGCTCTTCTTGTATTGGTTAGTTTTGCTTTCTCCTTTATATAAACATTACACCATATTAAATATTTTTTTCTTTTCCATGACCATATTTCTTCTTAAGATGTCTCCTGCAGAATTGTAAAATTTTGTTATGACAAGCAGTGATATGTCTTTTAATCTTAGTTGTCTTTTAGGGGAAGAGAGTTTTATGATTTTTTTTCTCATGGCTGGATAGTTGTCTGGCTTATGCAAGATTTTTGTGTACAGTAGCAAGTCAGGATACAGATGAGTAGTGGGATAGTTCTAGCCAATTGTATTCCCTGAGTGCTAGACAGTGGTATGACTGTCAGTAATGTTTTGGGGCAAATCTGGTGATATAACATTTTTCTAGCTTTGCCAGCAATGTCAGTTGTAGTTTACTTAAAATGGGGGAAGCATACAGTAGATTAGGCAGTAAGTAAGCAGATGCCATATGTTTTCTGGCCATATTAGTGAAGAATCATTTTACTGTGTGTAAAAAGCTTAGTTTCCAGTATGTTTTCTTTATTGCTTGGTTGATGTGTTAATCAAATTTCAGCTGGCCATCAAAGATGATACCTACGAGTTTAGCTTGGTGAACTTGTTTAATCTTAGTGTTGCTAGCAGAGATGATAGCTAAAGATGTCTTTTGGTTTCAGAGGGGTTTGGGACTAAATAGCATTACTTTTATTTTATTTAGATTCAGCAGGAGTTGAGATTTGTTTAGCTATTATTCAACAGACGAGAAAGCATGTTGGATTATGTGCATGCAAGCACCTCCTCCTTTGAGACTCTGTTATAAGGCATTCTTATGCATAATTCTTTATATTTTGATGGTCATGTCATCATAGTAGTTCAGAAAGAATTCTGTCTGTTTCATTTAATTACCAAAGGCATCTCATCTAGATCCAAATAAGTCTTAATTCCCTTTACTCACCTCTCAACAGACCTACTATTGGCTATAGTGCCCCGGCATGTATTTGTCTAGATCTGGAATGAACATGAGAAACCTCAGAGATTCCTCACTAAAAATATATGGCTCCAACAGCCTCAGTTATCCAAACAGACTGGTAGTCCTCTCTCTGTACTCCTATAGACTCCTCCATGATAGTCTACTTCTACTTTTTACAGCCATGAAAGAGCTAACACTTATTGACTTTTTCATTCCCCTCACAAAACAAATGAATCATTAAGTAACCAGTTAAAGCACCTAAACTTTCATCAACAGATAAGACACATTGGTGTGATAGTTTCACATCTCAATATATCCACACCACTGAAGCAAACTGACTTTCAAACTGAAAAGATAAGATTTCTTGGAAATAAAGCTGTTCTATGGCCCATATAAAAACACGATGGTTACTAGACATAAAACAGAGGGATTTTTTTTTCTCAAACATTCTTTGCAAAATGTTGGACTCAGTCCATGCAGAATAAATTAATAGCTGAAATGTGAAGAGATATGTGATCTAAAAGAAATCACTTCAGACCTCCCACAGTAGTAACTCATGTATAATAGGGAGCTGTGGCTCTTCTGGGAGAAGTTGAGGTTAGTTGTCTCATGAAGTAAAAAAATGCAGGGAAAAAGTGCATTTCCACCATCTTCCTTCTTACCAGGTTATATATTACTGAACTGTGAAAAATCAAAAATAAGGGGTTTGGAGAAATGGGAGTGAACTGGATATTTTTCTCTGCATGCATGTAGGTTTATTTACTGGGGTAAACCACTGATCAGACTGAAAATTTTCAGGCCAGCCCCAGGTACAATCAGACAGATATTACAAATAACCAAAGAAATTTATAGTAGTACAATAACTAGGTGCAGTTATTGAATACAATCATAAATCAGAGTGAGCATATTACAAAGTACTAGATGTTGTCAGATGCTAGACAGAGCAGATATAAACATAAAATATGGGAGATTAGGAAAGAAAGAACTCTATATTGCGTATTTACAATATGCATATGATCTGCAATTACAAGGTTGGAGGGTTAAATATTCATGAAGATGGTTGGTGAAGATTTTTGGAGAGATTATGCTATATGGCCTGAGATGAGGCATTCACGTTGGCTTTGGTTAGTAGATTCAACTACAGTAGCTCAAAAAGAGGAGATCTAATCCAAGGATCATCTTCCTGGCTACATCATGTTCCTGAGAGTGGAAAAAAGTATGTAAAAGAAGCCAAATAAAATCATCTAGTTTAGCAGACTGAAACATAGCAGCTACTGTATGACAAAGGGGTATTGAACTCTAATGCTCTGAGCGGATGTTTCCATTAAAACAGTGAGATCTGTTTCCTAGTGACTAGTTTGCTATGACTTGTACAGTAAAAAACATTTTGATCACATTTAAATATGCATCAAGGCATATGGTGAGTTATGTACAAGTATAAATGTGGGCTGCTGCTTTATAAATGCCATGGCCTAAATACATTTGATAAATACCTGACAATGTCCGATACAGACCGACTCAATGACATCGCTATACTCTGTATCCTGCAGACTGATAACAGGTGACCTGCTTCTGGCATACAAGGCATTCTCCAACCCAATATTGATGGATTTACTGCAAATCAGCAAGTCAATGGCATCAGAAATCCTCTGTCTTGGGATCTAAACCTCTTCCTATACACCAACAGAGAAGGTTGGAGGGAGAAATATAGCTTGCAGGGCATACCTCTGCTCTGGAACAGACTCCCCATCCACATAAAACAAAGCGCATGCCTATCCATATTGAGACTCAACTTGGATCTATTGATGGGAAATAGAAACTTTATTCCATGACTGCACCCTGTACTACTAATTGACAGAGGCTTCTCCTAAATGTACCCCTTGCATGGATTCTCTCAAATCATCTATGGTATGATTCCATTTATTCTCATGAGGGGTAATATATAATTATTGGCCATGGGATGGGTAAGGCCAGTTACTAAATGAGATAGGTTAATTCAAGTACCAAAAGGGAAATGTGGCTAGGCTTAAAATGTCCTGCACAGGTAGCTTGCCTAGCATTTATCTATGAACCCATCTGCCAGCACAGGAAGGGATATGGTCATTTCATAGAAGGCTAACCAAATTATATTTGCCACAAAATGTGTTCTAAGGTCAAAAAGGAAAAAGAACCCCAGAGCTGCAAGAAGCCTTGTTTCTCCTTTGTATTTTTCTTGTTTGTTTCAAGAGAGTAGACACCAGTTTTTGAAGACTGCTTGTGCACATTGCAAATCTGAAGAACAAGGAAAGAAATTTAGGAACCATTTCTCTAAGGAAATAGCTTTCCATACACAGAATAACATGTCTGAACCCTCAGACTGGTACACTGAATCCATATACAAGTAAGACTATTTTACTGTAAATCAGTTTTATTTATGTAGGTAATTGTTATCATTTCCTTGTGGCAAGAAAATAGCAGCACTATTCAGCTCTGTTCCTCCTGTATCTCTACACAGCATTTGATATCATGGACCATGACATTTGGTTAGAACATTTATGAACATACTGTGTTTTTTTCTGCTAGGTTCTCAAAGTGGTTCACTTCCTACCTGTCAAGGCGTACTCACATAGTCTGATTTGGGATCAATTTATCTTCCTTGTACACCCTGGAATACAGAATACCACAGGGTTCTGTCTTAGACCTTTTATTTTTCATACTTTATATGCTTCCCCTAGGGGATCTGTTAAGGGAGAGGGTTTAGCATACTACCATTATGCTGATGACAGATGAATCTAACTGCCCTTTGCCCCCCCAACATGATATGGTGAGTTTTAATTCCCTGACTGATAATTTAAAAAGTCATACACTCGTGGCTAACTCTAAATCGGTTGAAACTCAGCACCACCAGAATTGAGGCCTTGGCAATTCATGCATCCTTAAGAGACTCCTCTGCCTCTCCTTTGTCCAATTGTATTATTTATTGCAGCAATAAGCTTGACTTTGTTGATAATAACTGTTGTTATTTTATACTCTAAGCTAACTCTTCACAACCAGGTCTCCTTATTGTTACCACCTACTAAACATTTCAAGGATTAAGTGATGCAAGCTGATCTCTTAGTTGTTGTTCATGATTTAGTCTCTTCAAGGTTGGAATACTGCAATGCCCTTTACTTGGGACTTTCTAACACTGAGTTGAATTGTTTACAGATAATGCAGCACTCTGTAGCAAAGTTACTTACTAGTATGTCATGCTACTTGTATATCACACCTGTTCTGCACAGCCTTCATTGGGTTCCTGATCCATTACAGGATCATCAATAAGATCTTAACGTTAATTGATGTCCATTCATAACATGTGCCCCTGCTACCTGAAAGAACTTGTGCTTCCCCAGCTACACTAAGATTTTGCACTTAGCCTCTGAGGGGCTGTTTGAAGTTATACAGATGCTTCCTGAAAGCTCTGCTTAGCATTTGTTCTTTTATTAGGCCCTGCAATTCTGGAACTTGCTACTGTTTTGGCTTCAGAAATGCCCATTGCTGGCTGGCTTTAGGAGGGCACTTAAAACATATCACTTTGATATGGCTCTGATAGAGTGGGATGCATTTTACCTATTTAATTTCTATTATAAATATTTATTTTTATTTATGTTTGCTAGTTGATGTTATACATAAGTGTTTGATGTTACTGGTGTTTTGTGTGAAAACTCCTAAATAAAGTTAATTTCTGTGTGAAGAAAATGAAAACACTGTCATCTGTGTTAGCATGTCTGGCAAAAGATTTGTGTATATTCTCAGATTAACTTGTACTGTATGCCAGCACGTCTAACTGTGAAATGTAAATAAGTTTTTAAAATGTTGAATATCTCCCTGCTTATACAAAATGTTTACAGAATCTGTCAGTGTTTTGATACATTTCTAATTGTATGTTTGTGAGGGAAATTTTAAGTACAAACTGTGTGTGGAGAATTAGCTGATCAGTAGGTTATGTCATTAGAATGTTCCTGGTTGCTAGGTGATTATTTGAACAGCTGACTGACAGGAAAAATAACTTTTTTAAACAACTGACTGTTATTTTCAAAATAAAACAGTTGAGACTCTTATCCTGGGACATAAAAGAGACTGCTGAAGTCAGTTACAGTGCTGAGCAGTTAATGAGGAGTTGCAGTCAGTGGATACCCAAGAAAAAGGACTCACCAAAAACTGTAATCCTGTCTTTGCCATGCTGTTATGTTTTGATTAGATCAGGGACAGTATTCTCTAGTTAGATTAGGAAAGTTTAGTTATTTAAATATTTTTTCTAAGATGATGGATTTCTATCCTACAGTTTAATTTTATATTTCTGTTATATGAATTCTGGTGTTTATTGAAAATTATTAATTTACATTCTTGTAATCATTTTACTTATTATATGCTTTTCATTACTTTAAATTGTGGCTGCACAATCAGTGTGTTCTTTAGAGATTAGAGTGTTTATACCTCATTGATACTCCCCAGGTCACCTCGAATGCCTGGCTACTTCTGGTCATAGCTATAATTTATTTTGATATTTAATTTTTAATAAGTGATCACCCTTTTAAGGGCATATAGACCTGTCTGACTCTGATGGCAATGTTACCATTTGTATTAGGGAGGGGACACAGCTGGAAATCTGTGTCAGGCCAAGTGTTTGAGTGTGTTAGATTTAAATTTATTTTGAATGTGAGTCAGTCAGAGGTCAACACATTGCTCTGATGTGTATAAGAAGAAATTACATTTGGGGTGGACAGAGGTATATAGTCCAGTCCCAGGAAAATACAACATGTACCTGTTGTTGTACTAAGGGAGATTGTGGAATTTTACTCTTGTGTGCTTTGTGCTCTGGTGTTTTCTGTGACGCTCT
This sequence comes from Protopterus annectens, assembly GCF_019279795.1. Lineage (NCBI taxonomy): Eukaryota > Metazoa > Chordata > Ceratodontiformes > Protopteridae > Protopterus > Protopterus annectens. Next base: position 342,073,076 of record NC_056735.1, read on the forward strand.
CACACTGGAGTCAGTAGTGAAGACTGAGGCTCCTTAATTACTGACCTGGATTTTAAGTGGGGGATGTCACATTATTGTTGGCAGTCCAGTGGGATATTAGCCATATGTCACAGTCTGTTTGAAAAATTGCATTAATATGCATTTAAACAGAATATATTACTATTGGTAATGCAGATAATAAATACATTTTTTATTACAAAGAAACAAGATGCATGCTAATGGCTTTTGTGCTTAGATTATTACTAAACCTACAACAATGGGCCTGGTAAGAGGGCAAGGGCAGTATATGAGCTATGTTTAATTTTATATTACCTTAATTATTAATATTTTAGAACTTTCTTCAGGGACAACGGTTATAATTCCTGCTAGCAATTCAGCATTATTGCCCTGTCTGTTGTCACAACAACAGTACCCTAGAGTGCTGCTCTATTTAAGAATCTGTTGCTGATCACAGTACTCCTCTCTGCGGTCCCCACTGGAATATCGAGCAGAATGTTCTTGAGTAGTACTCTTTAGCAATAGTGCTGGGGGTTGCTTACACTTACTCAGCAGATTTATGGTCCCATTGGGAGCTAAAGAGTGTAGGGTTACAAATATTTGCTGAGGGCTCTTCCTTGGCCAAAAATATGTAGTGTTCACTGAGGAAACAATAACACAGAAATACCACAGAGAGGGACACAACTAAGCTATACTTAAAGTAGATCGATACATTAATGTTCTGCCTTTCAGATTATATATGATGGTGGCTGTGAGTTTCCCACCCTCAATCATGTATCATACCATCACTGGTAATTTGGTGTGGGAGTTTGTTGATCTGAAGTAGTTTACTTCATTTGGTCTTCAACTTGTGGGATATGGATCCGTATTGGTTCCGAGACAGCAAAAATTACTAGCATCAGCTCTGAGCTCCAGACTCCTCCCCTTACCCATAATACATCTCCACTGCCTTCCATCCCCAGATCTCATTTGCCACGATTTGTATAACATTGTGTCTCTAGAGCTCCAGCTAGCAGGGTGATTCTGATTGTACGTTTTTCTAAATTTTCTGTTACTTTTAGCCATTTCAGGTTAGTATAAGTACTCTTTCTCCCCTCCCATCGCTTTGGCATTGAGTGTAGGCTTGTAATTGTAGTTAGTTTAGAGTAGTTTGTCTGTGGTGCCCATTCCCCCTCTTAGTCAGCCTAGTGTGGTGAGTGGGTGTGTTATTAGTCTAAGGAAAGAAAGTTTTTGGTCTGTCTCTTTCTTTTTTTAAGGCTTCTTGTTTGATAGTATGGCTGAAAAGCTTATCTTTAAGTGCTGCACAGAGTGTGGCCATGAGCTCTCCCCAGCGGATGGCCACACTCTGTGTGTGTTGTGCTTAGGTGTGGCCCACCTTAATATGGAATACTCCATTTGTGCGGGGTTCAATCCCTGAGCTTTGAAGGATAGAAAGGCCAAGTTGGCCCTCACAGTGGCTGCTGTAGCTGCCTGCCTTGCTTCTCTCCCGCTGGCTTCCCCTCCCTCCCAGGCTGGGACTCAAACTCCTGCATCTAAGCCTGTGGTAGTGGTGTGGAGGAGAGGTGGAGAGCAGGAGAGAGAGTTGAAGATGAAGGAAAAGAGGAAGAGGTCCCCGAGCAAGTCTGCATGGACCAGTGACTCCCCTCGGCTCCGGTCTATGAGGTTCTTCCCAGAGTCGGAGGAGGCACGTTCAGTCTCCCGGGCCTCGGTTACCCAACCAGCCAGGTTGGAGTCTGTGGCCTCGTCTCGGTCAACCCGTTCTTTATCGGACATGGATCTGGATAAGATGATAAGGTGCTTTATCCATACACAGATCCAGATGTGGGTCTTGCCAGCCACCCCCCCCCCTGTCAGGAGGTGGGAGCTCACTTCACTTTTATCCGCCCATTTCTCCTTCCCCAATCTGACCTTCAGCTTCAGGGTTCTTGGATCCAAGGTTGGCCTTGGTCAGGGGGTTGGCGCCGACAGTCCTTGCATCTTCGATGCCAACAGCTACCTGGAGCATCTCGGATCTGACCAGTTCAGTATCAGATCTGAGGGAGTGGAAACTTCTCCATCGGCTTCGACGTTGTTGGGACAGGTTCCCTCCCTCGGAGCTCCATCCACGTCGGGTCCAGCTATGATTCTCAAGTTGGATCCGGGGAGATCGGCCTCCTTATTAGCTTACCAGAATGTCCGCTCTCCTTTGGCATTCGATGTTTTAGAACAGGTCCTCTCCAACAGATCAAGGGCCCTGACTACCCCCTCAGCTCTGTCTATGGTCTCCATTGTCTTACCAGAGGGACAGCCTGTGCCTGAAGAGCCCCAGACGGTTCCCACAGAGGAATAGATGGCTTGCGAGCGCTCCCCAGAGAGCCCCACGGGAGGTGTGCCTCACAAGCATACATGCAAGAGGAGGCACTTGGACTCCCCCGAGTCCCTAACCGAGGACACAGATTTAGATGATGGGGAGGGCTCCCCATGATCATCTCTCGATGATGTCTCCTTTAGAGACATCATGGAGATCCTGCACCAGGGGGGAGGTTGGTCTGCCCCATGCCCTCCTCTAATGAGTCTGTGTTTCTGGAGGCTTTCAGCATGGGCCCGTTTACATCTTAGGTGTCCCATCCGGCAGATTGTTTAGTGGATTTGATCACCTCGCAGGCGTTGAAGGAACCAGATACCATGGAGCCGATCCCCAAGCTCCCTAATAAGGTTTTGAGTCCCCCTATTGACAGGCCTTCCTGGAACAAGGACCCCAGTGGACACCATGGTGGTAGCAGCAGCCATGAAGAAAGAACTATCCCAGGAAAGTTCCTCGGTCCACCCTCCTGACCCAGAGTCACGGATGATGGACTGCCTAGGGAGGCAGGTGTATGCTTCAGCTACCTTTTCTATACGAGCGCTGAACTACTTGGCTCATGTCACGAGACTCCAACGTGACCTAGTGAAGGATCTGGAGGAGTCTCCACCCAAGTCCATGTCACAGGAGGACAAGGCTTCATTCTCTGTGAAAATGGCCACTCTGTGAGCAGTATCAAATATGTCCATGCGACTCCTCTCCCATGCTATGGAAGGAGCAGCTAGGGTGGCTGGGTCTGGCGAGTCCATGAGGCGTAAAGCCTGGCTCAGGTTGCGCCAATTCGCCGAACCCTTTAAGGCGTCCTTTGCCAATGCCCCTTATGACTGCTCGACTCTTTTCGGTAAGACCGTCAAGGAGACACTAGTCCAGAGTGAGAAGGATGGGAAGACACTGTCTGCCATCAGGATCCGCTTCTCTAACCCTCAAAGGACCTTTTCCCAGAACCAATGAGGGCAAAAGAAGATGTGGTTCTGGAAGTGTCAGTATTCTCGGGACACTCAGGGCTCTTCTTCCCCTAGAGGCAGAGGGGGACAGAATGGACACCAGCCCAGAGACCGAGGAGGTCTGCAAAACTTTGGGTCTTTAGAACAGACCCAGGCAGCAACCCTGAGGGGTTTGCCCAGCTGCTCTACTCTGTAGGCAATTGGGGGATGATTGTCCTTGCACCCAGCGGCATGGGAGTCCATAACAGCAGATTGCTGGGTGCTTCAAATGATATCCAGAGGCTATTCTATCCCCTTCGTGGGTTCCTCCATACCTCCCAAACACCTTCCAGATGTTCCACCGATGCAAAGGGAGGCAGCAGCACAGGAAACTTCCAAGCTGCTATGAAAACAAGCCATTGAAACTGTCCCCCCAGATCAGTCTGGATCAGGCTTCTACTCCAGGTTCTTTTTGGTGCCAAAGAAAATGGGGGACTTAAGGCTCCTGGACCTCTCTACCCTGAACCTGTCAGTTGCCAAAGAAAAGTTCCGGATGGTCACACTACAGTCCATCATGCCGTACCTGCAAGACAGCGACTGGATGTGCTCATTAGATCTCCAGGATGGTAATATCACGTAAAAATGCATAGAAGCTCCAGAAGGTTCCCCCACTTCCAGCTAGGGCCCAATCATTATCAATTTTGAGCCCTAACTTTTGGTCTCACCACAGCCCTCAGGATGTTTACCAAAGTGATGGTGGCTGTAGCGGCTCACCTGAGGCTTCAGGAGATTCAGATCTATCCGTATCTGGATGATTGGCTCCTCACTGCTCCCACCAGGTGTCTACTTTCCCAAACCAGGGATTACTTTCTGACACTTGCCCTGAGTTTGGGTATCACAATCAACACAGTCAAGTCTCTACTAGAGCCTGTACAGGTGATAGATTACATTGGTGCCAGGATAGACATACTACAGTCCAAAGTGTTCCTGACCTCGGAGAGAGTTCAAAACCTAATGATGCATGTCTCCCTAATTTGCCATTCTCACCTCCCGACAGTGGAATCAGTGTTGAAGACCCTAGGCTTGATGGCAGAGACCATAACTCTCCTCCCTTGTGCTCGGCTACACATGCGGATTCTTCAGTGAACTCTAGCGGTTCAGTGGTCCCTGTTAGATTTACCATTAACCTATCCTATCCACCTGAGTCAAGTGTGTCAGTCATCCCTCATATGGTGGATGAGCTCTCCGGACATTTTGTAGGGACGATCCTTTGTTCCAGCCCCAGCCCAAACCACAGTGACCATGGATGCCTCCCAACTTGGGTGAGGGAGGCATTGTTTGGGCAGGACAGTCCAAAGCCTGTGGTCCCCCTTAGAGACGAGCTTGCATATCAGTGTCTTAGAGATGAGGGTGGTCCTTCTAGTATTGCAGGCCCTTCATGCCTTTCTTCCTCTGGGGATGATTGCCATTCAATCAGACAACATGTCAGTAGTCTGGTATATCAACAAACAGGGAGGGACCAGATCTTATCCTCTTTGTCACGAGGCCATGAGAGTGTGGGAATGGGCGATCTCCACCGGTCATTTTCTCATCGCAATGCACATTCTGGGATGGTCCAACATTCTAACAGACAGGTTAAGTAGGACCATTCTGATGCCTTACAAGTGGTCTCTGAATCTGTCAGTAGCGGAACAGATCTACAGCGAGTAGGGTCAACCTTGCTACGATCTCTTCGCATCTCCTTCCAACACAAAGTGCAGCAGTTTTTTCACTCTGAACCCCTCACCAGGGGAGTCTCCCAGAGATGCTCTAGTTCATTCTTGGCCTCCTGGTCTTCTGTATGCTTACCCACCAGTTCCACTCATCCCAATGTTTCTGCAGAAAGCTTGTCAACTGGGGAGCAAGGTGATCCTCATTGCCCTATTTTGGAAACTGAGTTACCAAGGCTGATTGGTGTATGCAGTTCACAGTGCAGTTCACTAACTCAAAAAGGTTTAACAAACGTGTTTACATACACACATATATATTTATGGTTTCCCTCAATTTGATCTAATGTCAGTTTGGTTGCTGAGTGATAGGGATTGTGCGTACCATTGAATGTACAGATAGCTGAATATTTAAAATGTCAAGGGACTGTTTCCTTGTGAAAGGTGAGTGGAATTGGAGGGGGTAAGAGCATTGGCTAGGGTTAGGGACAGATGTGGGTAGGGTTTTGTATATTTATGTGTGAGTGTGCATGTTTTGGGGTTAGGTTTAGGGTTAGGTAAGGGGTTAGATCTAGTGACATTTGTGTGTCTGAGTGGGTCTTGTGTAGTGGCAGTGTTACAGGAAAGTTTATCTTAAGTTAGGGTTAGGGTTGGGGAAGCATCAGCATTACAGTTAGGGTTAGTGCCAATTAGCCCCCCTGTACCACCATAGTAACAGGTGTTAAATCTAAACCCTACCCCTTCCCCCAAACCCAACCTTACACCTTAACTCAAGAAAAACCTTCCCGTAACACTGCCAATATTCAGACAAATTTGAGGCTAGTGTTATGGGGGCATTTCATGTGAAGATCGGGACAGGAAATATTTTTCCTTGCTTGATCATTTGTTTGTTCGACATTTAGAATGTTCAGTCTTCTGTGTGTTCAGAGTTCTTAATGTAATTTTTTTAAACCCAAGACATTCAGAATGTTCAAGCGTGTGTGTGTGTGTTTATGTATGTGTATATATATATATATATATATATATATGTATATATATATATATATGTATATATATATATATATATATATATATATACACACACATATATATATATACACACATATATATATATATATATATATATATATATATATATATATATATATATAAATAGGATTATATGTTCGGATTCACTGCATTCAAATGTTCAGATTTCCAAACAACATGTTTGAAAAGCAGGACATCGAACACAGTAAATTCCGAACTAAGCATTTCAGTAAAGTTGAATGTCGAACATGTCGACTTGACTGAAATGCTCATAACCACTCAGCATTAAAACACCCCACACCCCCCTACTTATATATACAAACTCCGAGATCGCACTACACTGAAGGAAGGAGTACATTTCCCGATCCCCACTTTAGTGAGATCTGCACCACAATGTTGAACCATGTAATAGCGAATGTTCGCTATTACAAGGTTCGACATTATGGTGCTCGCATTTTCGGATATGCAAATGTGGTTTAGCACATATGTCAATCACACAAAGTGCGATCAACTATGTGATAGTAAACTTATATATATATATATATATATATATATATATATATATATATATATATATACATACCATTGCCCCCCCCATATATATATTTGCTACCAGGATAGTTAATGCAATTGAGCAGTTGCTCCATTTTAATGGAGACCTTTGGAGATAAGCTCCAACTTAGAATCAAAGCAGAATTTTGTTTATAATGCCATTCTAAAAACAAGGAGCATAGACACTGACTAGAAAACATAACATAGTATATACATATCACTAGCTTGAGAGACAATATATACAATGCCCAGAAAGACTGTGTGGTGTAATATAAGCAAATCATACCTCAGTGTGAAAATATTAGCTAAAGGCTTTTATTAGCGTTTATATCACATTATCAAAAGATGAAAACAGCAAACGCGATTTCATCGAACCTAAAATATCTAAACCACATAATATTGAACATTCAGAACAGTGAATTTTTTCCTTGGGAAAAAATTCGCTATTCCGAAACACATACACATAACACAAGCACACCTAAAAAAATCAATACACACACATACACTTATATTCCTACAACTAACCCTACACTAAACTATACATACACTACTATCTATCCACTTACTTTAACCCAAATCCTAACCCTAAGGTCTGTCACCTAACCCGCGCCCTAACCCTAACTCACTTAACCTGCCCCTAAACCTAATTTACCTAACCCGTGCCCTAACCCTAACTCACCTAACCTGTACCCTAATCATAACAACCAGGCAATCAAACACTTACCTGAACCAGACCCGTAAATCTCCACCACAGAGCTGAAAATAGTGAAGCCACAGAACCGGCCAACCAAATTATTTCCCTAGGAAAGAATTTGGTGTTCTGCAGCTTTGCTATTTTTACCGTTCGATTAAAATGGGTCGATATTAGAAAGTTCGAAGTTTTAAAACTTCAATGTTCTGATATAGACCCTTTTATTATGATAGCAAAAATAAAACCAAATGAAAAATAAACATACAAGAAGAAAGTAGCTACACTAAAGTGTATTTTTGGTCAATTTAGTAGCTTTTGATATTTACAAAATGTATATTATGTCATATAGAAAAATAAGCTGTAGATGAAAAAAGAGATAAGAGAAGATAAAGTGTATAGCTTGTAAATTATGCTTTGCTGATAGTGGCCATCTTTATATACAAGAGAAGAGTTTTGAAAGATACAAGAAACATTTTATGTAGTGGATGAAACACACAGATATACTTCAATGTATGGTGCTTTTTCAGACTCAATTTTCTTCATTAATCCCCCCAAAAAGACAATATTGATATTCATTTCACAACCTAAACACAACTTCCTCCCAACCACTCATACCTATCAACTTAGCTCAAGAATTCCAGACGAAACAAAAATAAGGAGGGGGTGGGGGTAATCAAAAGCCCAAAAGCAGAGACACTTTCTAAATATTACAACAATTTGCTTAAAAAGTTAATAGAACAGCAGGTTTTGCATCAACTTGCATTTTCTGAATGATAAGAAGTAAGAAATTCTAATGTCCAACATTATTAACTAATTGTAATCCTCAGTAATTTTCCAGAAAATCAACAATTCTATGAGGGACATGGACATGGCAAAAACGTGAGGCAATCTCAGGTGTTATATTTTTGATAGTTCAATATAGGTGTATGTGTCAGGATGGATTTTCTCTAGTAGAATTATTTCAGACATCACAACTGACAAAATGGATTTCTGTATTTCAGACCAGAAACATTTACAGCAAACTCTATACAGTTGCAAGCTAAATAAGCTTATAATGCTGCTTTGTTCTGAAACAAAGGCATGGCCTTGGTCTGTTCTCTCTGTTCCATGACAAATACAGTTTGTGTAACTATGAGAATGAAGTTATGAGAAAATGCAGAATATGTAAAAATACGCTGACTGACTATCACTGAATAATAATCACATATTTCTACTGTCTGTGTAAAATGTGAACTATAATCAGAAGGAATATTCCAGAAGATCTGGTCCAAGCAACTGGAAAGACCCCAAAAGTACCTCACCAAGAGGATCAAAGGGCTCAAACAGATGCCATATGCTGCCCAGTTAAAGAAACTCCAGCTTTACTCAGTGGCATACTGCCTGCTCAGAGGCGATCTGTGCCTGACGTATAAAGCCATGTCCAACCCGGAATTAATGGACATGCTGCACCTCAGAAAATCCAAATCCCATCAAGCTACACGCTCGAGAGACTTGAACCTCAGCACTGAAATAAATAGGACATGCTGGAGGGACAGATTCATAACCCAGAGGCTCCCTTCACTCTGGAATAAAATCCCAGTCCAGGTTAGGCAGAGTCCCTCATTGACTGTCTTCAAGAGGAATCTTGATGAGTGGATGGGAGATCGTAGGTTTACCCCGGGTATCACTTCTGTGTCACTGTTAGACAGAGGCACAGTATACTAACCTCAATAAAGGGCATAGCAAAATTAATTTAAAATGGGTGGTGAAAGCCAAACACACTCTGGCTAGGCTTATAAATGCCCTAGGGCAGATAGCCTAGTATGAACCTATGAACCTATATATTTAGTTCTGCTATGTTATAGGTCATCTAAGCTTGTTATTAGTATAGTTTAGATGTGCTGCTATCCATTCAGAAAATAAATGTTTTTACAGGCTGCTTTGAATTTCTAAGTGGCTTTATAGTAATGGCAGATGGTGATAATTAACCAACTTCTTATCTTCAGAAACAGTTGATGTATGCATCCACCACTTTTGTATTATATATTCTGTACCATTGATGAAAGGAGTCTGTCCTAAATACCCTGAATCTTTTGTCTGAGCATTTGCCCACTTGAGCCTGTTAATTGCAAGAGACAGTTATGTTTATAGTGGTTTCCCTGCATGTGCTTATTGAACACTATAGATCATAAAAATTACTTGTTCTGTTATGTAAGAGCAAAAAAAAAAAGAAAAGAATTGTTAGATAACAGTGTTTGCTGTTTTGGGTATTTTCTCCTTTACCCAATATTATGTGACAGTGGATTTGGTATAAATCTATAGGCTCAGAGGGGGTTGAAGGTGGGCCAAGGCCTTTCAGGTCTGCAAACCTGAAACTCTGCATCTTTTTTATAGATTCATAAAATATACAAGACAGCTATGCCAGTATCCACCCTAGTCCTTAACCCCCTTTTCAAGGACAGACAGGTCCATCATTCCAGGCCACTCCACAATTCCACAATATTCCACAATAAGTGCTTTTGTCCCTGTTAATTCTGGAACTTCTTCAGACCCAGGGAAGTTCCTGAATTAACAGGTAAGAAATGCTTACTATGGAATTGTGGACTGATTTTAATGGCTTAAAGTACATATTTCTTCAGTACAATCCTGTGGTTTTGGTTGTGGTTCTGCTTTTACCGGATAGCACCTTGTTGTATAACTTCCTTTTTCCTGGAGGTTCTAGGGTCCTTGTGGAACCAAGGAACCATTCAACCCGCTCCCCCTTCCCAAGTGAGAATGGGTTTTTATTCCAGGACGTTCCTGGTTCCTTGAAAGGAGGACACTTGGAGACCTATTTTGGATAACTCCCGGCTCAACACCTTTCTCGAGATCCCTTCTTTTCAGATGATTACTCTTCAACTCTGTTTCCTCTTGTATTATCACAGGCTTTTCTGGTGTCCTTGGATCTGAAAGATGCTTACCTTCATATCCCTATTCACCTTCTCTTCAGGAAGTTTTTATGTTTCTTTCTGTCTTCCACTCATTTTCTGCTTTGCCTTTTGGCCTTGCTACTGCCCCAAGGGAATTCACAAAATGCCTAGCTCCTGTGATTGCCTGCTGCAGGCTCCAAGGCATTCAGATTTTGCCTTATCTATATGATCTTTTGCTTCAGGTGCCTTCTCCCAGTAGATTGCTACAGGATCTGCAGTTCACCATCTCTCTTCTTTAAATTCTGGGGTTTACTATTAACTTCCAAAAGTCCATCCTGACTCCCTCTCATGATCATGTGTATCTGGAATGCAGGATTCAGATGATGCAAATGTTTGTCTCTCTTCCACCTCCAAAGGTATTGTTGTTGACAACCTTCTTTCAGTCTCTTCTTCCTCTGACTGCCATGCCAGTCAGGGAGTTTCTTTGGGGCCTGGATTCAATTCCTCGTCTATTCCACCTCTTGACAGACTGCATAAGCAGAAGCTTCGATGTTACCTAAAGTCAGTTTGGCTTCAGCATCATCACCCCCTGAATTTCAGTGTACTTCTCCTTCCCTGTCTCAAGAAGGAATTTGAGTGGTGGATTCAGCAGTTTGTTCTTAACCCAGACAATCCTTTTCAGTCTCCAGTCCCTTCTCAAGAACTGTTTACCGATGCCTCAGACATGGGAGTGGTGGGCTTCTCTTGGTCATCTGAAAGTTCAGGGTCTTTGACCTCCCCATCAGAAGTCAGACCATATCAACATCAAAGGGATGGGAGCTCTGATTCTGGCCCTTCAGGCTTTCACCCCCTGTTCCCTTCAGGCCCCTTGAAGGTGTACACAGGCAACACTATAGTGATGTGGTATGTCAACAAGCAGGGGGGCATGAAATCTTACCTCCTCTGCAGGATGGTGCTTTAGGTTTGGGAAGTGGCTCTCAGTTATCAGAGTTAACTCTTCATACAGTATATATTCCTTCAGAGTGCAATCTAGTGGCAGACTCTCTGAGCAGGTCGAAAACACAAGCTCACAAATGGATGCTTCACAGAGATGTATTTCTGGACATTGTCCATCAGTGGGGCATTCCTCAGGTAGATTTGTTTGCCTTCCCTCTGAACAGGCAGCTTCCTCCCTTTTGTTCCTTAGTGCCATGCCATCTGGCATGGAAGATGGACACCCTTTCCTTTCCTTGTAAAGGGATGTTTCTTTATGCTTTCCCTCTTCTTCCTCTCCTTCCAAGAGTCCTGCAAAAGTTCAGCTGGACTTCCCAAAACTTTTACTAGGGACTCCCTTTTTATCCGACATAGCACTAGTTACCCCTCTTAATGCATCTGGCCAGGGACAATCACCACAAGTTACCTCACCAGTTGGATCTTCTCACACAGGACAAAGGGTCTCTCATCCATCCCTACTTGTCCACTCTGCAACTGACATTGTGGATGATAGGGTTTTGATCACTTTCAGGCACCTCTTTTTTGAAAACATGCTAATGGTTTTACAGGAGACAGGAAAACCCTCAACTACAAAATCTTACATGTCCAAATGGAAAAGATTTTTAATCTGGTGCCATGCTCAAAACCAGGACTCTTTTTCAGTGGAGGTCCTCTGTTCCTTTCTTATATGTGTGTGTTGCTCCAGTCTGGCTTGGCCTATTCTCCTGTGAAGGCCCATTTGTCAGCCGTTTCTGCTGGTCTGCCCTTCAATCATCCTTTGACTTCTCGTTTTGAGGTCAAAAATTTCTTAAGGTGGTCCAACGTATTAGGCCTCCAAGAATATCTATTCCTCCTCCAGGAACTTAATTTTATTTTGGAAAAATTGACTAAGGCTCCTAATGAGGCTGCAGATTCTGCTTCTTTGCAACATTGTACCTGGAAGACTGTTTTGTTAATGGCTGTTACTTCTGCTCTGAGGGTTTCTGTGCTCCAGGTCCTTAAGGCCATTCCTCCTTCTTTGTTTTTTCACAGGGACAGAGTGTCCCTTTATACTAATCCTTCTTTTATGGCCAAGGTAGTAAATGAGTTGTCCTTGAATCAGTTGGTACAACTTCCTTCCATTTTCCCTTCTCAGTCTGCTACTGAGAGAGTCCTGCAAACCATGGATTTGCACAGACAGCTCAAGTACTATTTGGATAAAACTAGGACTATTCATAAGTCTGATCAGCTTTTTTGTTTCCCTTCATCCCAGATCTTTTAGGTTTGGCTGCTTATAAGCAAACCATCTCCTCCTGAATATCTAAGGTCATTTCCTTTTGTTATTCTTTTCATGGGAAATCTCTGTCTACTTCTGTTAGAGCTCATTCCACTAGGGCTTTTGCCTCTTCTGGTGCCTTTTTCAAAGAGGTGGACAGCAATTCCATCCCTGAAGCTGTTACTTGGTCTTCAGTGCATACCTTTACTAATCATTATATTTGGATATGGTTTCTAGGGCTTGCTGAAACCATTTCATGTGGGTTTGTTGAGGGCTCTTCTCAGCCTTCCACCTCCCATTCTGTTTCTTGAGATTTTTACTCTCCCTTCTATGAAGAATACTGCAACAATGATATATGACATAGTACAGCTGAGTAAACTCTTACCCTAACAGTAGATGTCCTTCTCTTCACTGTTGCAGTACTCGCTCCCTCCCTCCAACCGCCTCTTGTTTGTTCTGAATTTTTTCCTTCTGCATGTACATGTATTCCTTTGTCCTATGCCGATTGTTCTCTTCTGGGGCAATTCAGTTCTAGGTAGTTGTGTCCATACGTCCCTTTTATGCCCTATGTTCTGTGCGGGGAGCATAAATGTGACATATGGCACATACAAGACATTTTTTAGGCTTTTTCATATTGGCTGAGCATCAGATTGCTCTGTGCGAGCCATCCGTTCTATGAAGAATACTGCAACAGTAAAGAGAAGGACATCTACTGTTATGGTAAGATTTTCCACAACCGTACTTTTTTTAATACAAGCTGAGAGTAGTTAAACAGATTGGCATTTTCAAGAAATAGCAATTAGTGCATAAAGCAGACCTTTAAGTGCATTTTTATCTGAACCTAGTTGAACCCAAACATGATTATTAGACACATATTTAATTTGCCATTTAAACCACACTGTAAAGTAAATATGGTGACACACACAAAATCATCAATTGCAAAAGTTACAAACATGTCAAGTTAGACTTGGATGTATGTTTCTGTCTGCCGTGTTCATGGTCACAGCCCCAAGACAAGGTGGGGGGTGAAACTGTACACAATAAGTATTTGCTTGACTTTATACAGGTATATATTGCATATTAGAGAATGGGTGATCTGTAGATCGCACCCTGATAAGACAGCGAATGTTCTCCAGCAGGGTGTTAATCTACAGGTAATGCCCACTGAAAAACAAGTCCGCTTCTTCACAGCAGCATATTAAGCTGCCATGGAGCTCAGAATTAAAAAAACTAATGGCCGCCATTATTTTACTCTTGCTAAGCAGCACTTTTGCTGTTTAGCGAGTGCAAAATATATAAAAAAAGAAGAAAATTAAAAGTGTGTGTTTATGGGTGCGTGTGAGTGTATGCATGCATGTGAGGGAGAGCGAGAGCAACTGAGCCGTTATTTTACACTCGCTAAGCAGTGCTTTTGCTGTTTAGCAAGTATAGAAACTAAATAAAACAGAAAAAAAGTGTGTATGTTTATGTTTCTGTCTGTGTGTGTGTTTATGTTTTTGTCTTTGTGTGAGTACATGCAAGCTTGCATGCAGGAAAGTGAGGTGTGTATGCGTGAGAGAGTGAAGAGTGTGAGTGAGTGAGCACTAGCAGCAGCAGTAAAAAGGTTTGTGTACCTCTCGACCTTTTAACTCAAGATATCTAGATAAAGCTTAAAATAAAGGGGGAACGTATTTTAAATATTACTGTTATAAATAGGACTTGTGTTAGCATTCATTTTCTGAAGTGTGTGCATGTGTGCGTATGAGAGAGAGAGTGAAATCAATCGAGCAGTGGCAGCAGCATTAAAGAGGTTTGCATAGCTCTTGACTTTTTAGCTCAAGGCATCTGGATAAAGCTTAAAATAAAGGGGGAACAAAGGCTCAGAAATAAATATTGTTCTTACAAAATTACAAAGTAGCTTAAATAACAGAATTTGTGTTAACATGAATTTTCTGACTGAAATAAAGTATGAAAGTCAAATGTATGTCATTATTTATTGAACTCCATCACCAATGACTGGCAACAAACCACACATTTTAGGCGTAAGGGATAAAAAAAAATAAATATCTAGATATTTTTAAATGATAAATTGTGGATGTAAAATGCTTCCTCCATAGGTTCATAGGTAGGTACTAGGCCATTGGCCTTAGGGCCTATATAAGCCTAGCCAAACGGTACCCTGGTCTTTGCCAACCAAGAAATTTATTTTCCTGTGCCCCTGTCAAGCAGAGCCACAGAAGTGATCCCTGGGGTGAATTTCCTATCTCCCATCCAATCATCAAGATTTTTCTTGAAGAGTGCTAATGAGGAGCTCTGTTTGACATAGATAGGTAGTCTGTTCTAGAGTATGGGAAGTCTCTGGGACAGGAATATATCCCTCCAGCAAGTTCTGTTTATTGTGGTGACAAGGTTTAGGTCCCTAGAGCATGTAGCTCGGAGGGATTGGGATTTCTTTACATGGAGCATGTCCAACAGCTCTGGGTTTGACATAGCTTTGTATGTTAGGCAGAGATTGCCTCTGAGTAGGCGATATGTGACAGAGTAAAGCTGGAGTTTTTTGAGATGGTCTGCATAGGGCATCTGTTTGAGGCCAGTAATCCTCTTTGTGAGGTATTTCTGTGGCCTTTACAGTTGTTGTAGATGTCTTGTGAGGTACATACCAAAAGGGGCGTTGTACTCTGTAATGGGTCTAATGAGTGATAAGTAGAGAGGAACAATTACCTCTTTCTTCCTGGATGAGAAACCTTTTGTGATGAGGTGTGCCACGTAGAAGGATTTCCTGACTACTGTGGCAATGTGATTATCAAAGGAGAGACTGCTGTCCACTTGTTTCCCAAGGTCTCTTATCACACTTTCAGTGTTAAGTAGACTACCGCCTACGTGGTAGTTCATGGGTACAGAGTTTTTACCAAAAGGGATGACAATGCACTTTTTGGCATTGAGCTTGAGGCCATGGCTTTGACACCAGGCATCTGTCTCAGTGAGGCCCTTTTGTAGGATGTCCACATCGTTAGGAGTTTTGATTATGGCTCCTAGTTTGCAGTCATCTGCGAACTTTGTTAGCCAAAGACCTTCTGTGTTAGCCTGTACTTCAGAGAAGTAGATACAAAACAAGAGAGGACCTATTACTGAACCCTGTGGTACTCCACTTGTCACTGGTCTTAAGTTGGATTTAGATCTCCTACTTTCACAGTGTGGGTACTGTCAATGAGCCAGTTGGCAACCCATCTTGTGATATAGGGATTTATACCTAGTTTAGTGAGTTTGTCTATAATTCCAGAGTGGGGGATGGTGTAGAAAGTCTTGTCAAGATCTAGATAGGCTGTGTGAACCACCTTACCCTCATCTACGGCTTTGGTGACCTCTTCAAAGAAGTCTATCAGGTTTAGGGGACATGATCTGCCTTTTACAAATCCGAACTGGGTAGGGTCCAGAGTTTGGAGATTACCAATGTCATTGTTTATAAGTTCCATGATGATACGCTCCATAGCCTTGTAGACCAGGCTCATCAGGTTAATGGGGCGGTAGTTCCCGGGGCCCATGGTGGCTCCCCCTTTGTGGAGTGGGATAACCATTGCTGTGCACCATTCATTGGGCACAAAGCCTGAGGTGAGTCTATGATTGAACATGGTACTTAGGTGGGGGTGCCAGTTTGTTCTGTAGTTCATGTAGAATGCAGCCTGGGATGTTGTCAGGTCCCATGGATGCTGTGTTCTTGGCTTTGGAGAGTGTGTTTTTTACCTGTGCAGCCATGATTACAGGTACTCTGCATTCTTCCGGTATACAGATGGGCCCTTTAGGGGATGAGAGAGGGGTAAAGTTAGCACTGAATCTATCTGCCAGGATGTTGGCAATATCAGTTGGTTCTGTATATTTAGTGCCATTGTGCTGTAACTCAGAGCAGATCTGAGTGTTGCCATTGAGATTCTTGACATAGCTGTATAATGCTTTGTGGTTGCCTTTAGAATCAGTGGTGATTTTGTTTATCATTTACATATTACAGCAAGTTTAAAACTCTGGGTGGAGGAACTACTTTACATTAAAAATATATATATAAAAAAAACAAGTACGTAAAACATAATTTTACAGACAGTCCTTTCTCTAAGCACAATAATGCCCTTCAGGGTGTGTGTTATTGTGAAAATAATGCCCTTCCAGGGGTGTAGAGGCCCTCGGCCTGCAGAGTTGGGCCTTAGAACATCCCTGGGTGGGCGTTATTTCCACAATAACACAAATCCTGTTGGGCATTATTGCTTGCTAAGTGAATGGGCAAACTTTACATCAGCACCCTAACTGGTGAACGAACGCTCTCCATTATCCAGGAGGGTATTAACATAGAAATAATGCCCGCTGAAAAACGAGTCCGCCGCTTCACTGCAGTATATCAAGCTGCCGTGGAGCTCGGATTGGAAAAGCCTAATGGCCGCCTTTGATTTACACTCAGTAAGCAGTGCTTCTGCTGTTTAGTGAGTGTGAAACGTAAAAAAAAAAAAGAAAAGGACAAAAGTGTGTGCATACGTGTATGCGTGCATGTGAGTGAAAGTGAGATCGCTCGAGCCATTATTTTATACTCCCTAAGCAGCGCTTTTGCTGTTTACCGAATGTAAAAAAAAAATAAACAGAAAAAAATGTATATGTGTGTATGTATGTATGTGTGTGTTTATGTATGTGTGTGTGAAGGCAGAAGAGATTGTGTATGAGACAGAGAGAGTGAACAGTGAGATCGATCGAGCATTGTGTTACACTTGCTAAGCAGTGATTTTGCTGTTTAGCGAGTGTAAAGTAAAAAAAGAAAAGAAACTTAAAATAGTGTGTGTGCATGTATACATCTGTGAGTGAGAGTGTATGAAAGCAGAAGAGACTGTGTGTGTGTGAGTGAGAGAGAGAGAGACAGAGAGAGAGAGAGAGTAAAGAGTGAGAGCAATCCATGGCAGCAGCAATTAAGAGGTCTGCATACCTCTTACCTCAACATATCTGGATAAGCATAAAATAAACAGGGGACAAAGGCTCAAAGTAACAATATTTAGAGAATTAGGTTTGATGGTCTTTGTCAGATGCTTTTGTAATTAGTGCTTTCAGCAAGGTGTATTTTATGCTAGATTTGAACTTGTAAAGATTTTAGGTAAAGAAAGGAACTCAGAATGAAAGGCAAACATGTAAAGAAGAATAGTATGTCAAGTGAAGTACTGGGCTACACATTTAGAGTTAAGAATAGTAGGGAATGGGAAGGTACTGGGAGATAAAACGCAAAACTTAACTTCTACAGTTTGACACGGTCTACCTTTCATACCGTATTTTTTCTGTTGTTAGCAACCCTCTCATGCATGATTTGCCTTTCAAAAATAGTTACTTTTTTTGTTTGCAGCAATATAGCTTGGTTTTCTGTTAAACGAACCAAAAAAAATAAATAAATAAAATAAAGTACTTGCACATTTTTAAGCGTTATGTTTTGGATGTACTGCAAGTTTGATACATTAGGTGGAGGAACTATTTCACAACAAAAATATATACACAAACAATATAATACTTAAAAAAATAAATAAGTAAAACAACAATTTTACAGAGAGCCCATTCTCTCAGCACAGTTATGGTTTGTGTTAATACGTAATTAACGTCCTTCCAGGGGTGTAGATGCCCTCCTTCAACAACAAATCTGGACATAGCCATATACAATGGGGGAAACAAAAGCCCAAAAACAGGGACATTTTTTAAATAATGCTCTTGCAAACTTCAAAAGTTGATGGAATAACATATTTTGCAGTATCATGAATTTTCTGGAGTATGACTGAAACTTCTGTCATTATTTTTTTTTTTTTTACTTCCGTCCTCAATGATTTGCCATCTCAACAGTTCAGAGCAATGGCGAGCGTGGAAAAGAGGTGAAGAAGAGCGTACAGGCAGGGTGGAGAAGAGTGTCAGGAGTGATTTGTGACAGATGAGTACCAGTAAGAGTGACAGGGAAGGTCTACAAGAGGGTAGTGAGACCAGCTATGTTATATGGGTTGGAGACAGTGGCACTGACAAAAAGGCAAGAGTCAGAGCTGGATGTGGCAGAGTTAAAGATGTTAAGATTCGCACTGGGTGTGACGAGGGTAGACAGGATTAGGATTAAGTATATTAGAGGGTCAGCCCAGGTTGAACGGTTTGGAGACACAGCCAGAGAGGCGAGATTGCGTTGGCTTGGACATGTACTGAGGAGGGATGCTGGGTATATTGGGAAAAGGATGCTAAGGATGAAGCTGCCAGGTAAAAGGAAAACAGGAAGGCCTAAGATAAGGTTTATAGATGTGGTGACAGAGGACATGCAGATGGTTGGTGTGACAGAGCAAGATGCAGAGGACAGGAAGAAATGGAAACAAATGATGCGCTGTGGTGACCCCTAATGGGAACAGCAGAAAGAAAAAGAAGTCGTCCTCAATGATTTGCCAACAATTTTCCAGAAAACGAAATTTTTATGCGGAAAAGATCAAACATATAAAGCGAAAATCTGGACAGGATGTATGATTTTTGCTTGCTTACTGTGCATTGCGCTACTCTGTGTAACGCATGCGCATAGAGGTAACAGATGGCTCATCAGCAGCTCTTCAGACTTCGTTTAGAAAAAACGGCCACCTACACCGTGTAAGGCAGTCCTTATATACTAAGCGACCCCCATCTAAAAAAACAAGTCCCTGTCTACATTAGAATTCATGTCACACGTAAATTATCACACAGGAATATTCATTTACTTGCCTACTAGAGGAATTTCGTTAAGTAGTCAAGTTAACGCCTCTCGCCCGTTTTCGTACCTCTCAACTTTGCTTGCTCGAAAGCCAGAAATATAATTTAAAAGTTAATAAAACAATACGTTTTGTCAATATGGATTTTTCTGAATAATAAGTATGAAACATTTACTATATGGCATTATTGTCTAACTATGATCCTCAGGGTGGATGATTTACCTGAAAAAAAAAACAGTTTAAGATTGAGAGAGAGAGAGAGAAATCGGACGTTCTGCAAAATTTTGGACAGTTGAAAGAAACTAGAGTATGGCTGTCAGGCCACCTAACACAATACAGGCTGAAAAGTAATATTAAACCGGCCGGCACTTTAAGCTCAAAACATTAAATGTACTCGGGAGAATACGGTAACAAGTTAGCAGCTGTAGTATAGCGAGAGGGGGCGGGGCCTTCTTTCTTTTTTTTTCCTTTCAAAAGCTGTTGTGTTATTTGAGGTCATTCTTTACCGGTTGGGTCTTGCGTGCTGTAGGGGCTGGCTTTAACTTTCTTTCCCTTCTATAAATATCTGTCGTAGAAGGGTGGAGAATTCTTTCTTCTTGGTGAGAAACGGTGCTCGGTGATATTTTACAGGTTGAGTTCTGATGATTACTGGTTTCCTCCTTTTCCACATATAAGCACTGAACTTCTGAAGACTCTTGCCTGCTTACAGAGAGAGGAAACAACATATAGTCTGCATTCTGTGCATAGCCCAGAAGACGTGTTATATTGCACTGTATGACGAAATTTCCTTTATTTGCCTCTGAAGAAAGAGCAGCAAAAAGCAAGTACTGTGCAGATTTGGCAGTATGATCTGATAGCCAATTTTCATATTTTGCACCGGTCCAATTGCATCCTGCTGAGGTAATCCGCACCGTTTCAGTGATCCAGGAAGATAGCAGTTTATAACAGCAGCAAGTAAAAATGATGCAGATAACGGATTCCCATAACCAGAAACACTCCTTGTTCAACGCCATGAATCGTTTCATTGCAGCTGTGAATAACATGGATCAGATTGTGATGGTGCCTAGCCTTCTGAGGGACGTGCCACTGGAGGATGCCAAAAACGAAGTTCGTAGCTCCGTGATGGCCAGCAGCACCACCGCTGCGGACAGCTACTACAGTGGAAGGGACATGTATGGCTACTACGTCTTGCTAAAATCGATCAGAAATGATATTGAGTGGGGAGTTCTACAAGGCGAGGACAGAAAAAAGGAAAAATTGTCCCCTGTGGTGGATATTACACGGCGCGAAGATGGGGATGGTGACGAGGATCTCGAAAAACAGTTTCATTACCATCTGAGTGGACTGCACACAGTTCTTGCCAAGCTAACGAGGAAAGCCAACATCTTGACGAACAGATATAAACAGGAGCTTGGCTTTGGAAGCTGGGGCATTTAAAGTCCTGTTTGGTGAGATTTCGCTGCCTACCATGCAGACTGCACGTTTCGACTTTAGTCGATATCGGGGTGCAGTAATAAATTCGGGGACACTGATTTTATTTCTGGTATTTTTAATTATATTGTGAGAGCTTTGAAATCGCGGGGCCCTTTATTTCATTTTTGGGGTGGGGGGGCTCTTCTGGGTGCGGTCATGCAGTTCAGTGCTGGTGGAGATTGCATCATGGTGTTTGCACTACTTTCTTACAAGTACTGATGTATTGTAAAGCTTTTTAACATTTGTTTGCCATTGCCACCCCAACTGGGGGGATTGTGAACGCACAAACTATGTAATTGATAAATTGATTTTGATTCTCAAACACAAAATAAAGAAACTGAGTTTGAGTACGAATATAACAGTCGGGCCGAGCTGCTATGAGAGGCAATGAAAAACCTACTGTTATCTGGTAGCAATAGTTGCTAGACTTAATTTTGGAACTAAATGAATTTATAATCACAGTAATGAAGGTTCCAGATGTGTGCAATTGTAAAGTAATGTTTTTCTGTATTTGCATAACGAAATCTAGAAATGTGTAATGCACAAAATCTACTTTTTTAACTTAAATGGCCTACAAGACTATGCAGCTAACTAAATGCTAATAAATTAAAGTATACGTTTGGCAACTTTGTAAACGTGATGTTACAGCTTTGTAGAGCCGCTATTGTAATACCTCCGGTATGGAGCTTACACTTGCTATACCCATAATTCTCAATGCTTGTGCCTTCCTGAAGTAGCTGTAGTAAAAACGTACGAGGCGTGGGCACTTGCAGGCAGCTCAGAATTTCTAGTTTAGGTTTGTGGATGATGTCTTGCCCTATCGAGCAACAAACCACTCGTTCTTGGTGGGGAACAGCACTGCAAGGCTTTTTTTTCGGGGGTCTCACCACTGTGACTCTAAGCGACTTCCTTTTCTGCAAATGGTAGTATGTGTTTTGAATGCGGTGATGATGCAGGACTTCCTTTTCTGCAAATGGTAGTATGTGTTTTGAATGCGGTGATGATGCAGACCTTCCTTGCTTTTTCCGTAATGCCTCTAAGCAGATGGATTGGTGACGCCGTTGTAAAATCCAGTTCGGTTTTATGGTTTAATGGCTGGTGATGGTATTAATCATTTAGGGCCTTGTGTCCAGATGCATCAAATTTAAATTATTTTATTGACCGGGAAAGTCCACTTGGTCAGGACCCCATTTTCAGCGGAGGCTCAGAGAAAAGCTCTACAGTTAAGTCAAATAAAAATAGACACGTGACAATTTTTAAAAGCGAAAGTATGCAACAACAACAACTGTACATAAAGTATATATTTGAAAGAATTGCTAATAAGCAACTACTAAAAGTATTGGTAGAGGGGAAACCACCGAAATATGCATTGCGTGCATATTAATTGCCGGGGGAGGGCAGGGAACTTGGGGCAGCAATGAGTGCAAAATGGAATTTACTGGTCATAACTCCGCACAAATATATTGTGTCCCGGTGGAAAGAACAAACTATTTTTTAGTTGTATTTAAAGTTGTCGTCTTAAAGGCAAATGTCTAATCAACTTGTGATGTAGAGTTGCATTTAGATGAGGCAAATGTACTACCGCATCACGGCGCAGTATATCAATCCAAAGGAACCATTCATAGTTGCACAATAGTCACCCTCCACTTTCGGTAGTATGTTTTGTGTGCCCTATCGTTTGGTTAACTACATTTAATGAAATGTTTTGTTTTAGAATCTGTGCTCATTGACAGTCATTGTAGCTTGTTCAGCAGTTGTTGGTGCAAGTAAAAAATTGACCTCTGTCCGAAACCGCATCTTTATCATAGTATTCCTAATGGTGCTTTTTAGCAGGCATTCTGAATGCAGGGAATTCTACCATGTGGTGTATGGAGTATGATGCCAACTCCAGCTCTGTTCAGTTTTGAACTGTTCACTAATCCTGGATCTGAATTCACTTAACTTTCTTTGTCGCTTCAGCCAGATGGTTCTCCTGAAAAGGGTCACGCTTGTCCAGTCGGCTGATCCAGTTAACCAGTAAGCTAAAATTTTACTCTTGCATTTTTCTCCGGATAGAGCAGGTTTCCCAGAAGAATGCATGCCTGTTGGTGATGCTGCTAGGCTGGCTTAACCAGTTGACATATACGGTGAGTTTCTTGTGGGTTTGGCTTAATTGTTTAGATTTCTGTCCTGTGGTCTGTTTGCCAGGTTACTCTGCCAAGAAGTGTCAGTTGTATCTCTCCTAATGGTGAGTGAATTCACAGAATGTGAAGCAAGTAAACTGTGCCCAAAAGTAAGGTGTGGCTGTGAATTTGTCAGTTGACAGTATCTGAGGGTGGAGCAGTACTGGCTGAGTCATAATTTACCTTTCTGTGAAATCTGTATTTGCTAACTTTTTATATAGAACTTTGTATGTCTCATAATATCTCTCCTTTTTGTATAGCTCTGATGTACGTTCTGGAATGTGTAGTAAATATTTTTCCTCACTTTCTCCTACAGCAGCAGCATTTCTGCATGCTTGACAACACTGAAGCTAACTGTGGCAGTGTTTTGTGAGTGCCTGCATGTAGTTTCTTCCCTTCGTAGGAATGTATAGATAAATGAAGATAACTTTTCTTATAGGTTAAAAGTTGAGGCACGCTGCCATTGTACAGATTTAAATACTCCATAACTTATCTTTCACTTTTGGATAACTGGCTGGCTTTATTTAGGGTTTGACCCTGGATCCTGTAATGAGTAAAAAGCAGAGAAAGTCTTTGGGTAGAGTCTCTTATCAGTGGGATACTAGATTTAGTGTTGGTGATGTGGTGGGGAAACCTTTTGCAAGATAAGGTACCTGATCATGCTGGCTTCATTTTCTCCCAGTTTCTGCTCGGTATTCAGCATAGGTAGCAGGAAGGCCAATCCAAAATGGGTGTATCCTAAAAGATCACCTCAGTTTTTGTTTAGTGTAATTAGTTTCTTTTTTTTTTTTTTGGTGTTTGTGTTAATTTCTTCAATGTGTTTAATTTCTTCAATGTGCATGCTTAGCTTGAGTGAAGGTGTTACAAGAGTTTTTCCATGGCTTACACATCATATTTAAGGTTTTGAGCCATGTAGGAGCTGACTTGGGAGGTTTTTAGCTAAATTTCCTGTACATTTGGCTCATGAACTCAGGTTTCTAGAATTTGATATTACCTTTTTTGTCATTTACACCCCCTTTTTTCCCCCTCCCAACCCTCGGACTATTTTTGAGACTTTACGCTCTTTATTCTGTGGCCTTAAGGGAAACTGATTTCAGTGACTAAAAACTGAATTGGGAGCACAACCTTGGAAAGATACTGGAGGAAAGTTTGACACTATTGGGAGATTCTTAAAAGTAGTAACTGATACCATTCCAGGTAGATGAAAATATGTTGCGTGTAGGCCCTGATTTGTTGGGAGAACAGTACATGGACGAAATGCTGTCTGAAGTAACCATGTAGTGATGGTATATTATGAGCACCAAAAGTATTCGGTTATCGTAATCCTGATTTAAAACGAGGCATTTTTAAAGTGTAGCAAATTAAAAACTGCTGTATTTTCCATAGTGTGCACAATTTTATAAAATCCATTGAGCCATTAACATACTATTTTTTTCCAGCCACAAATCAGTATATATCTCTGTTGTGGAGTTCTACAGTTTAGGGCTTGATCCACTTTAGCTTTTAAGATTGTAGTTGAAATTGCTAGGGATGCATTTTAGCAGGAGTCTACATTCTGAATAGTCTATTCTAGAAAATCTGTGGATAAAGGTATGGAAAAAAAAAAGTTGCCTAAAAGACTTAGTGGAATTGGCTAGTTAACTGTAGTCAGAAATAGTCACTGCTTTTGGAGTGTGCATGTTCTCCATTTATCTTTCTGGGTGCTTTTTATGGTTTCCTTTGGGTTTCATCCTGATGTTGGCTTATTGTCCACATGCTTCATTTAACCTTGTGGTATGGATCCAGAGTTGGGCTCATCTCTGTTTCCAATGTTATGCTGCTTTAAGATGGAGCTGACAGGGAAGTAAATAGTGTGGGAAGAAATAGCCAGGGAATTATGGCTAGGCTTGTATAAGCCCGATAGCCTAGTACCAACCTATGAACCTATTCCATCTTGAAAAAACAAAGTCCATTAGGTGTTCACGGAGTAATAAAATTGAGGGGGGGGGGACTGGTATTGAGGGATGCTACAGGCTAGGCAGCTGGCCAACTGCTGCTGTCTTGCCCAACTAGCTGTTTAGGTATGTATTCCTTCATCTCAACTTTCCTGATTACACTGTGGAAACTAAAATTTAGCAGTGGGTAATACCCGAGGTTCCATCTTCAGTAACATGATGGAATATTTATTCTGTGGCATCTTGATATTTCCAGGGAGTCGGCATGCACAGTTCTTTGGCTTGCCTTGTTGCATATATGGTGAGGATTTTTAAGAGAATTGTGCATGAAATGCTTTTGTATGGTGATTGTTGACTTGTGTATAACTGCTTGAATTTGGGGTAGATCAGTGATTTAAGGGCTAAATGGGGCCCAAATGGAGCCGTGACAACTTATGACTAGTCTTAGGGATATAATTGCTCACATAATCTTGATTATTGGTAAGATTGTGTCAAGTCCAGTAGTATTTTGCAGCATGGAAACTGTACATGGAGAGTTGACTGCTTGTTGTGAGCATGTGCATCTTGCATAGTCATCTTGTGGTATAACTGCTGGTCTACAGTTTTTTTTTTTTTTTAAAAATATGGTACTTGCAAGCTCACTATTAATGGTACTTGCAAGCTCACTAAGGATGGCCAGTAACTGCTAAGCAACCAGAGAGAATGGTGTCACCTTTAGATGTACACCAAATACTGGATTATATTTTTCAAGAGTCCCTTCGAAAGAATTGTCTGTATTTAGCTGGATCACTGGGAATAAAGGGAAAGGGTTGGGCAGGGGTCATGCGGTGGCTACTTTTCTGATGGCTGGTTTATTCAATGTAGAGTTTAATCAGATGGTACCCTATAAAATGAGCTCCCATAGTGAGAAGTAGGATGAATAACTTTATGAATAGCTGGTGATCAATAAGTGAAGTTTTGCAGGCCATTTTAATTTTAGTCCGACACTGGTTCAGCTCTCTCTTGAATGAAGCTTAGTAGTGCATTCTAGGTTAGACTTAAGATGTAGGAAATGACCAGTGATGGTTATGGCTAGTTCTGTGTTGCAGAAAGAGATGAAGCCCTGAGTCTGCCTTTCATAGGTTTTAGAGGAGCTTGCCAGATATCTGGACATCAGTTAGAACCTTTTATACCATACTTGGTGGAGGTAAATTGGGTCTGCTGCATAGGTTTTATCCAGTGGAGGGAGGCAGGATAGTAGCTGCATCTGGAATGGCTAGTTGACTGATTCCCTGCCCTATAGCACCATGGTTTGAAGTATGAGACTTCTGGTATTGCAGACCCTGCCTTGGTTAAATTGGCCATTGTAGGAATGGGATTAGGGTGTAGGCAAAAATACCCCAGCAAAGCTGTGATTTACAGCTGCCGAGATCCTGACTGTTCGCCTTTGCTATGTAGACAGCACATGTGATTCATAGATTGCTAGATGGTCAGGACTTGTGGGGACCATAATAACAATTGAAATATTAACTAGATTGTTCTGCCCAAATTGTAGTTGGGTGACAGTAATGGGGGTCCATGTTTACAATGCTGTGTTTAGGTTTATCCTTAAGTCAGCATTGCTTGGTGGGGAAGGATATGTGCTTGTGGAGACTATGCACACTGCTGTTTGACCACATGACAAGTGCCCACTTTTTGTGGGATCTTGGCAATAAGTCCAATGTGTCACAGGAAAATTTTCTGCATTCGTAGGCACATTAGATTCTGTCTTTGAATTTGTTTTTGAATTTTCAGAACTGGTGTAAAGAATTGGTTAAGCTCCTTAAAAAATCCATGTGAGGTGTGTGGGAAGATTCCTGTAACTGCAGAGTTTTAATCACTTGTTAAAAAAACTTAACTTTGTCCTTTCAAATGTATTTTAAATTCTATAAGAATAGTTTACTCTTATCCTCATAGCTTATACACTTATCAGTGACTTGTGAACATGTTTTAATTTTTGAGCAAGTTGTGCATAAATGCCTGCTTCTGCTGCAGACAGATTTAAATCTCTAGTCTGGTTTGAGTAAGGCAGTTGTCTCCAAGATATGATCGGGGGGGTGCTTATACAAGTCCAAAGAATATGCCGCCTACATTATTGGATATAATGTTTTGACTTCAACTTCTGCTTTGTGGCTGAACTCAATTTTGGGGGTATGATGGGTTATCTTTGGTTTCATCCACACATTGTGGGCTAGATTCCAAAGCTTGCTCTCAGTGTAAGTGATCTATAAGTAATGCTTCTACTGAAATGTCACTTAAACTGAGGGAAAAGACTTGTCCTAGTACCAACCTATGAACCTGTGAAATGTCACTTAAACTGAGGGAAAAGACTTGTCCTAGTACCAACCTATGAACCTGTCGGCCCTAGGGCCTACGCAAGCCTAGCCATAACAATTCCCTGGATATTTCTTCCCACAATATTTACTTCTCTGGACCCCTGTCTAGCAGGGCAACTGACATGATCCCCAGGGTGAATTTCCTATCTCCCATCCAATCATCAAGGTTCCTTTTGAAGAGGGCCAATGAGGCACTCTGCTTGACATGTATGGGGAGTCTCTGGATCAGGAACCTATCCCTCCAGCATGTTTTGTTCATTGTGATTTCAAGGTTTAGATCCCTGGAGCGTGTGGCTCTGAGGGATTGGGATTTCTTTAAGTGGAGCATGTCCAACAGCTCAGGGTCTGACATGGCCTTGTATGTTGAGCAGAGATTGCCTCAGAGTAGACTATATGCCACAGAGTATAGCTGGAGGTTTTTAGACTGTCAGCATATGGTATCTGCTTTAGGCCTGTGATTCTTTTAGTGAGGTATTTCTGTGGTCTTTGCAGCTGTTGCAGATGTCTTGTGAGGTACGTACCAAACTGGATATTATACTCTCTAATGGGTCCAATGAGGGATGAGTACAGTGGGACAATGACCTCCTTTTTTCTGGATGAAAAGCCCTTAGTGATGTGTGCCACATAGGATTTCCTGACTGCGATGTGGTTATCGAAAGTGAGACCACTGTCCACCTGTGTCCCTAAGTCTCATCTCCCTTTTGATGTTTAGTGTCCTGCCACCTATGTGGTAATTCATGGGTACATGTTTTTTTTGCAAAGGGGATAACTATACTTTTCTTGACATTAAGCTTGAGCCCATGGCTCTGGCACCAGACATCTGTTTCTGTAAGGCCCTTTTGTAGAATATCCACATCATTTGGGGATTCAATAATGGCTCCCAGTTTGCAGTCATCTGCGAACTTTGTTAGCCAGAGTCCCTTAGTGTTGGCCTGTACTTCAGAGAAGTAGATGCCAAACAAGAGTTGTCCCAGGACTGAACCCTGGGGTACTCCACTTGTCTGGAGCTGGATTTGGAATCTGCTACTTTTACAGTCTGGGTTATGTCAGTAAGCTATTTGGCAACCCATCAAGTGACCTAGGGATTTATGCCCAGCTTAGTAAGTTTATCTATGATTCCAGATTGGGGGATGGTGTCGAAGGCCTTGGCAAGGCCCAGATAGGCTGTATGGACCGCCTTACCCTCGTCCACAGTTCTGGAGACTGATTTGAAGAAGTAATCTGATTCAGGAGACAAGATCAGCCCTTCACAAACCCAAACTGGGTGGGGTCCAGTGTTTGAAGTTTGCCAATGTCTTTGTTTATGAATTCCATGATAATGCGTTCATGCCCTTGCAGACAGGCTTGTCAGACTGGGATGGTAGTTCCCAGGAGTGCATCTTGGTTCTATTTGGGATGGCACAATTTATGCACAAGTGGATGTTCTCGTACAGTGCCTTAGTGTAGGAGTCTGCAGTCTTAACTTCCAGATCCCGTCTGCGTGGGTGTCGTGAAGTTGGTCACTTCTGACTTTAGCATGAAGTTGGCTTTGGAAAAGTTTAAGGAGGTTTCCTTACTGGGGGTGGGATGTGGATGTCAAGGTGATTTTGCTTATGTTCAGACCTGACCAATGAGAGGGTGACCACTGGTGTGGAGCATCTATCTCCCGTGTTGGTAATGACCAGGTCTAAGGTACTGGAGCCCCTGGTGGGACAATGGATTTAGTTGATCCAGGGCATTGGAATTTATGAATTCAAGAACCATTGGGAAAAGGAGTTTGTACCAGAGTAGTTTTCCCAGTTAATGGCAAGGTAGTTGAAATCACCCAATATTAGGGTGTTTGGTTATATCTTAATATTTTCCAGTATGTTTAGAAAGGTGTAGTGAGAATCTTGGGGCATGGTGGGGGATCTGTAGCAGGCTACAATTTTGGATTGCAGTCGTACCTAGTGTTAGTTGCACCTGGAGAATTTCAGATGCATTGTGTTGGGCACCTAGCCTGGAGGTGTGAATATCCTTGGTGAATATGGACACTCTTCCACCTTTAGTGTTTCGATCTTGGTTTTGTGGCCGAAAAGTCTGAATTGCAGGGGTGCTCTCTGAAGCCTTGAACCAGGTCTCTGTTACTGCACAGATATTTATGTTCTCCATTGAGTGCCTCGAGAGTGTGCATTTTGAGGTTTAGACTTTGAGTAGTATTACCTTCAGATTTTGCATGCTTGTATCTGTTACGGTGGTGGCTTTATCCTTTGAACCTTGCCTAAAAATTCTTGGAATTGGGCTCCTTGTTTTGCACTATAGTGCATTACAGACTGCAATACCATCATGCAGGTCTAAAGCAAATTAATTCAGACAACCTCTTGTTTTTGTCAATTAATGCTCATGGACACTTCAAATTTCCCTTATGTTCTAAAATTGGTACACTTGGTAAAAGCAAGTGAATTTATGAAACATTTAAGTCATTTATTCAATAAGACTTTTTGCTGGCTTCCTTCAGTTTTTTTAATTGTGTTGTATAAAGACACAAAGCTACAGTAACAGAATATCTTCTGCTGACTGGGCAGTCGCAGTATAGTTTCCAGAATTTCAGGTAAGGAAAATGACATTTCATCATTTTAGGAACTGGTAAACCATTGGCCTTTTTCTGTGATGAAAGTTTGTGAACTAAATGCAGACTCCAGTTCTTTCACCATGCTGTGCACCATCAGTTCTGCAGGTGAAAATTCTTTATACTGCAGCCTTAAACTGGAAAAGGCACGGATGATTCCTCTAGGATACCTTTAAAGGCTGACCTATATCCTATAAAGATTTTCATGCAGAATGAGCCATGTCCTTTTCATTACATAGTATCAAAATAAAACATAAACACTACTTGGCAATTTTGTTTGTGCTGTGACATTTCTATTCGCGCCTCCTCAGTGCGCTGTTAGTAGCTAAAACAAATGCATTATAAATGTCTCCCTTGCTTGTATTGCTACCTGCCACACATGAACACAAGTTATAAGGTGCCTTAAACACTTGTTTCTTCACACTGCCTGATACGATCAAGTTTATGCTACTAATCTGCAGTCCTCCATCCCTTGATGTGAGCCAGGTTGTGGATTTTATACTTTCAGCCATTAAGGGGTTTCCTTGTATAGCCCTAATGCGTGGTGGCTCTGGTCAGCATCTCACTGCAGGAGGAATCCTGTGCTTTCCCTGTGGCATGTGTACCACATACCTGCTGCCCATACCTGTCAACTGTCCAGACTTGCCTGTCAATTGTCCAGACTCTCTTCTGTTCCTCAGTTTGGTTTTCTGGATTTTTGCTGCAAATTGGTGAGAACTGAATTCACTAAATAACATGCATTTGAGTTTCAGACTTCATGTCCTTCAGAAAATACATGATGGCATAATGTTCTGAGTGCAATATTTAAAACTTGTCCTTATTTTGGGATTTTGCCCCCCCCCCCCCCATTGTTTTTGTTTCTGTCCAGATTTTTCTTTGTGGTAAGAGGTTGAAGTATGGTGCTACCGTCAGTGGCTAGGTAAAAGTCCACATGGTCATATGGACATTGTGAATGTGCAAGTTGTCATGTGCATAGAAGCAGTCAGACAAGACCTAGGATGGGCAAGCCAGCATAAGGTGGTCACTCCCACCTTTTCATCAAATTGGAAAGAAAGCTTTTATTTAAATTCTGCTTAAGTAGGTAACTTGGTGAAAAGGGTATCTGTTTGCATTTTGAAGTTTGTTCTGGAACCTTACTATTGTAGCTTCACTTGCATTTGTGGGAAGATTCTCCATAAGTAGGACTTGCATGTGAAGCCAGCTGTTTGCATTTTGAACTCTGTGGCCTTAGCCTTGTTTTTGTGGCAGAAAGTGCAGTTATGTAAAACCTTACCATAACAATAGATGTCCTTGCCTTCACTGCTGCAGTATTCATTACAAATGGGGATTCTGTGCTGTGAAGCCCACTGTCCGGCCAGTTTACCAAAATCTATTGCTTTAAGGTACACTGAACGTCACCTATACACTCCTTGTGTAGCTTGGGGCATAAAGGTGATGTTCAGGCATACCATTCTCAGAACTGATTGCCCTAGTAGGGACAGCAGTTGAAGGAAAACACAGGAGAACCTGCACATCAGGGAAGGAAAAAGACTAGTGGGTGGAGGGAGTGACTGTGCTGAAGGCAGAGGCCTGTACTGTTATGGTAAGATTTTATGCAACTGTACTATTCATCGCTGCAGTATTCATTGCAAATGGGGAGAGTGCCAAAGCTCAAGAAGAAACATGGGAGGATGAAACGGCAGCAGAGCCTTCTAAGAAGCCATGAATGGCATCAGCAAAACCATCTTGGAGATACCATCCAACTGGTGATGTTTGGTGAAGGTATGCACAGAAGTCCAGGTAGCAGCTTAAAGAATAGAATGAGTGTCTTAAGCCTCTGAAAAAAGCACCAGAAGATGCCACAGCTCTAGTAGAATGAGCCTTTGAGAGAAGGCAGGGTCTTGCCATAAGTGTAGTAAAGGAAGCAACCTTTGCAATCCAAGTGGAAATTGCTTGGAAACAGCCAAACCCAAAGACCTAGGATGAAATGAAATGGGCAGCTAGTCAGATTTTCTGATGGCTGATTTTATTTAGATAAAACTAAAAGCAGTCTGCCCATCTAAGGTATCCAAGGACCCTCTCATTGTCAGATTGTGGAGAGGAGAAACAAAGTACACAAATTAATAGACTGATTTAAGTTACATCTCTACCACCTTGGGCATGAAAAAAGGATTAGTACGCAAGGACACCTGTCTTCATGAAATATCAAAAAAGGTGGACAAGCCATAAGGGCTTGCAACTCTGACACCCATCTGGCAGAAGTAAAAGCTAACTGTCTTCTAAGAACAATGTTGCAATTAAGCTGAAACAGCAGGCTCAAAAGGAACCAGTCAATTTTTCCAGAACAAAATTGTTTAATACAAAATAACTGGCATTGTCTGAATACCTTGAGAGGCCCCAGAGAAAACTGAAGATGAGGGGCCTGAAGAGCCAGCATAAGAACTCTCATCTTTGATGTGCTCCCATGTGCTGATGAGGTGACCATACTCAGTTTCCTCAGGGAGCTAAACATTGTTCCCCATCCCACATCTGAAGCTTCTGTGAACAGATCTTCAGACTGAACAGGAGATTTAAAAAGGGAGCCTTGGATTTGGAGACAACTGATGAATATACCACAGGTATGTCTTGAGACACTGAAAAGAGGAACTGGAAAGTCTAGAGGATGGGCATGCTGAAGCTACACAGACTTCACCATACAAGAGAAGTTCCAATGGTTTTCTGAATTACCCATATGGTGAAAACCAAAGGTGGTTAATGAGTTGTAACTTAATCAGTCTCTTGCCTATTTTTTCCATTTGCAATCTGACAGAGGGTGCTGTGTACCTTGGATATGCATAGACAAGTTCTCCTTGGTTTTCATTTGCCCCAGTAAGAATCAGCAGTCTGTCCATTCTGAGGATGGAATGCCTGAATGTCACCTTTATGCTGTATGCTATGCAGGGAGTGTGAGGTGATATGCTGTCTGTTAAAGCAATGGTAGACTGGCTCATGCCAGGAAATCCCCATTTGTAATGAATACTGCAGTAGTGACTGAGTGTTGGTGACTACTTTGAGTAGCATAGAGTAGCTTAGTGTGTGTGTTTAGGAGCACCCCTCTACTTTAGTATTATTTAGCCCCAGAAGTCCTCTTAGTCAGCCTACTTTTAACATCTTGCCTACTGCACCCTTGTTAGTCCCTCAGTAAAGGAGCTGACCGGATATGTGCATTTTCCCAATTTCTCTGCAGCAAGTTTGGTGGATGGTAGGTTCAGTGAGACAATGCAACTGGCAACCATTACAGTCTGCATCTATGCTTATCTTAAACCCCAGGGACCTCCCATTATCCTTGGCAAACCTGAGACTACTTGACAGAAAACACTGCACATACAGCTACACCAGACTGCCAAGCTTGTAAAGCAAGCCAATACACTATGTAACATATTGATGTCCCACTCACCAGGATGAGCAAAGAAAACAGTTGCTTAGCAGAGACCAGACTCCAAGTTATGCATGCACTCAAGTCAGGGTACCAGTATGATTCAGTGCATGTATATAAATCACCTGAAATGTTATGTCCTAACTCTGAAGAAAGATATTGTGGGAGTGTTCAGACTGTTACATGCTGGTAAGGGCCTGGGATCATGCAGCATTTTTCATTTCACCAAGGATGATGCTACATGAAACAATGATTCACTTTTTAATTGGCATAGTTTTTGGTATCAATTTAGGGGGTATGATTTTTTGCTTGCCAAGGATGGGTCTGCACGTGTCTTTTAAAGTAATGGCTAAAACATTGTTGGTCCCCTCCCCCACTAACAGCCTTTTTCAGGCAATGTCAAATCTTAACATATCTAAGGAAATCTAGGTGTTGCTCTGTACGAAGAGGCTACAGTTAATGAGGGCCTGGTTTAAACCTGCAGGGAGTACCCTGGCACTGCAAAGTCAGTGTCTTTCACACATTTAGATCGGGAACTAATGGGGAGGTACTTCAAGTCCAGGTTGGTTAAACAGGATGACACATATATTCCTATACCATATCCTAAAAAGCTATAGGTTTACCCTCTGTTCCAGGAAATCCATAGCTCCTGTTTAGATCTATTGGAGATGTTCAGTAGTCAACTGAACGCCATACTCATGGGTGACTTATAAGCTGTTAATACGCAAGTCCCTCCAAACCCAGTTAACCACATCTGATGTGGCATTCACAGAAGGTTTGTACAACCATTGCATAGTGACTTGTACCCACTAGAGGCCCAAAACTAACTAAAAAAAAAAGCAAACTACTCTGGTGGAATCTACATTTTTTTTTTTAACAGGTTCTATAACAAAATACAAAAGTTGTAGGTAAAATTGTGAAGTGTAACAAAAAAATGCTGTCATCAAACTGAATAAAAACTGAGTCCAACAAAGCTGTGGCCTAGGCCAAGGACAGTTATAAAATCTTCTCTGTCCAAAACCTCGCAGGCAGTACCCAACAGTTTGTAAAATTATTGGAATTGGCAGATAATCAGCACCCCAGCTACTTCTCAGGAAATGGCATAATCACTAGTGAGCAGGTCTTGGATGCACTCTCTAAGGCCAAAAATACACCTTTGTTTGGCCCAATAATACCAAAGGATGCCTCCTAAATAGCCTGAAATATGACCTGTCTGAGCCACTTGACCTTGCTAAGGCATTTGATACAATATCCCACATGGGCATTGTACACACATTCCTGGAATTAGGCATAAACCCCAGTGTAATTGTTGGATAGTCAGATGGTTCACAGACGAGACCCAGAAAGTTAGGATTGGAGAGCACCTCACCAAAGAGGCTAGTCACCAAAGACTTGATCATCTTTTGGTATCTATTTTTTCAGAAGTAAAGACCAATGTCATGGGCCTCCGGCTTACCAAGTCTGCAGATTTCAAGCATAGAACCCCCAAGTATGCTAACGTCTTACAGGAAAGTCTGACGGACAAATCCTTGGTGCCAAAGCCACGTCTTAAAACTCAATGCCAAGCAATACATATTAATACTGGAAAGTTGGCCACTCGGGGAAACTCTCATTGATAAAGCACCCCCTAAAACTTGATAGTTTTAAGAAAATCATGGTTAGCCAGTTTATAAGGGCATGGCATGTAGGCCCAAGGAAGTCACCATCAGACCCATTGCTGAGTGTACCACTCGTGTATGTACCTGACCAGGCACATGTTGGAATGTTCACAGAGGTACCTGACCAGGCACATGTTGGAATGTTCACAGAGGTACCTAACAAAGAATACAGGGTGTAAATGAAATGCCGTATGCAGATTACCTGAAAGCCTAGTCTCCTGCAGACTGAAAGGTGATTGGGACCCTTAGATCCCCACTCTGAACTGTTTGTATGCCTGTAAAATAGCACCAAAATTACTAAATCTAAGGGTTCATACTTTGCCTATGATTTAAACAGGACATGTTTGAAGGGGCATGTACATTTATCAGAGAATCCCCATTCTTTGGAATAGGCTTCCCCTCCATGTGAAGCAGGACTCTTCCTTAACCCTATTCAGGAGCCACCTGGACCAGTGGATGGGAAATCTGAAATTCAGCCCTGGTCTGACGCCTGTTTCTGATGGGGCATGATTTAATAACTGCCTCTATCCTGAGCTCTTAAAACAGCCTCTAGGGCACACTAATGTGAGATACATTTAGGTTGCATTGCTAGACTTGGGCCTCAATGATAGTTGCCTAGTATAGACAAGGATAAAAATAGTCTCCTCCATGGTGGCCCTTTAATAGACTAATGCCAACAAAACCACTTAAAATGCAATTTTAGCATTGAATTTTATGGATAAACCTGTTTAGTATTCCAGTTATACATGGATATAAAATAAAAATATATTCCTGTTTTGTAGTTTTTCCTTCACCTGCTATCTGGATGTTTAAACAAGTTGTACTAGTTGCAACAGCACAGTTCTGGAAGACTTGTTTTACAGTTATAAAGTGGAGGAGAATATCAACTACTGTACTTTTCTGTTGTGATGAAAGTACAAAACAATTATGGTATGATGGCAACACCTTCAGACTGCTTTCACAACCCTGAAGATCTGAAATGACATAATTTGTCTCCTTCAGACTGCTTTCACAACCCTGAAGATCTGAAATGACATTTGTCTGCAAATACGATTTAATACTACTGCTGACTACTTTTGCACAAGCATTGATGGGGATACTGCTTCTGCTATGCCTCTGGCAAAACAGTTCTCGCTTCTAAATGCTTACGATTGGTGACTTTTATATGTGATTCTACATGATAAACAAATTCACTTTGAAATGTTAGTACTACATGTCAATGAAAAAAAAAACAAATGTCAGTTGTGATTAACCAGGAAATGTCACCTGCATTCTTCATGCTGCACTGCAAACTGTACAGCAAAAAGTAAGCATCAACACCACAAGTACTCTACAATTTACTCTGTTGTGCAATGGTAGTGTATATTGGTGATAGAGCAACTCAGTGAATTAAACAGAAGCACAAAGGGAATGGTTCATTTTAAAAGTATTATGTATTGGTGAAGTAGGCTTGCCAAAAATCATGACAGCCTATGCCACCATGGCAGGTAGCCATTTGCCTCCGCCTCATACGAGTGACTGCTGTGGCCTTTTGTTGTACCAAACCAGTCACCTTTTACCCTAGATTCCTATGGTGTAGCACCTACAGCCACAATGGACCAGGAGCTAGCCATGTCCTCTGTGGCTGTTGGAGTGCCCTCAGTGGGTAAAGGTGAGCTGCTCTTATGAGTTCTGGGAGAGGGAAGAGGTAGGGTTTCCCTGTTGTGCCCATCCCTGGGGAGACTGCCGCTACCATTGTAACAGGCTTGGCCCCATTTTTCTTTTGCCAGCTGCCCCTAACAAAGCAGGATGTATAATTCTTTCTTTTAAACTTTTATGCACTATTCCAAAACCTGATCCTGCAGCTATAGCTTCAGTTGATCCCACAGCTAACAAGCACTTAATTCCAATCCTACTCTTTCTGGTAAGGATGGAAAAATATTGGTAGGTATGGGGAAAACGTCTATGCTTCTGCAACTTTGGTTTTCAGAATTTTGAATTGTCAGGATATATGTTTGTTCTGACAAATTGTGTGAGCATGAGGAATGTTTTATTTGCAGTTTCTTCTTTTGTGTAGGTCACTACTCATTGTTTGCAGTGTATGACTACTTCAAGGGCTGTGGACACTGTTTTAAGGAGGTTGCTTTCTCAGAACCTTACAGATTGTTATAGATTTTAAATTCTCTCATGGATAGAGATTTAGTACTCTGCTGCAGAGGTGATCAAAAAGTGTGATGAAAGGAGCAAGCTTATCCAGGGAATCTGAGATTTTTCAGCTCTTCTTTAATAAATTGTCTCAGATTTTCTTCCTCCTTTTCCATTTTTGGCGGAAAAGAGAATAAACAGGTTTAATAGGATTTCGATGCACATTTAAGAGAGACTGGAAAGGGAATGCCAAAAAAGTCTCTAATCTCTCAAAACCAAGGACAGTCCAGATGTTCTTATTGCAGTCATCACACTTGGGTTGTCTGCCAGCAGGTAGCCCTCAGTTGGCCCGAATACCAGGGTTTTGGGATTTCTGTGTCTGATGCTGTCAGGTCTATAAAACGGGCAGCAGATGCCATTACACCAGTCTTTCTTCCTTGCTCTAACCGATGTCTGAATTTTCTCTCCTGTGGAAAGCAAATACCTTTTGGAGATTTTCATTCTTACTGCATCACCTGTCTAGGCCCAGACCACGACATCCCTCGCTGTTGGTTTTGTGCCTTGTTTAATGACCCAAACCATTAATCGGGCTATTTTTGTTGCTAAATTCTTTTGCGCTCGTTCTCTGTATTCTGAAATGGCTTTGACAAGCCATCGGACTACTGATCTTGTGTAAAGATGGACCACACAGGTCCAAAACTGCCGATGCTTCTGTTAAGCTAGTCGCCAGTCTGCCGGTACTCTGAGGTGCCTTTGCAGCCTCTGATGCCTGCTTCTACAGATTCGCAGGCCTCTGCTGAGACCCATTCGGAGTCTGGTATGCTGCGGGATGCTTCTTAGACTATGGAACCTGCGGATGGGTCTACTTTCGATGGGTCCGGAGCTGCTGTGCAGGCACCAGCTTCTGAGGGTGTATTCTGATCTACCAAGGTTTGCATTAAACCAACTTCGTTTTTAGCTAAAACTACCAAGATTCTCAGGCCAAGAGTACGCAGTACACCTAGAAGACTGCCCAAAGCACATGCTCAAGCTCTCATTGCCATAAAAACAAATGCTTTGAATGACTGAAGACCTTATCACCCTAATTAGGGGAAGCCAGCCTTCCCCTGTTAAGACTGTTTCTTTCTGATTCTGCAGACCAGAAGTCCGATGACTGGCCCTTCTGATTACCAGGACATACCCTTAGGGGATTCATATGCAGAGGAATACATTCCCTCTGTGTCCCCTCCAGAGGATTTTTCTTTTGGTGAAACCTTGCATGATCATTTCCGCTGGGAATGCCAGGATTATCCTCAGTCCAAAAAGAGACTCAGAATTTTTAGAATTGCCTCAGCACAGGGCTCTAGCTATACCTCCTATCCTGGATGTTGTAGATGTCTTCATGGAATCCAGTCTTACACCTGACACCACCGGCCCCTAGAAAACCTGACAGGTCTTGCGGAGTACCTGATTCTCCCAAATTTCTCTAAGAATCAGTGTGGATCCAGAGACCATTTCCCAGGGACCTAAAGGTATTGAGGCTACTACAGCCAAAAACCCTACTCCATCAGATGGATTCCAGAGCTGTAGACAGGTGAGGCAAGAAGGTATAGATCTCTGCAACTCTTGCCATCGGGGCATTGAATTCCCACTTTCTCATGTTGAAGTACCAGCAACATATGGAACAAATTAAACAAAAAAAGGTGTTATTTCCAGATTGTGCAGAAAATAGTGTTAATGCATTCTGCAAGTCAAGTTAGTAAGCATACTTTGCATTGTGGCTTTGATGCCCTTGAAGTATCTTGTGTGGCTGCATTCACTGGGTCTGCACTTGGCTGAAGGAACAAACCTTACCAGACCATGTCAAATCAAAATTACTAGACGCTCTTTAAATCAGGACCATTTGTTTGGCACCAAAGCAGAAGAGGTTCTTAAGATGGAAGAAAAAGCTAAATCTGTGCAAACTGTTGAATTAAGTGCAGCCACCCAGATTTAGTAGGCATCGGCCTTCTAAAAAAACCTTTCCTTTCCAGGCCTTCTCAGCCCAAACCCAGGAGAACCAGACCACCAAGACTGCAGTCTCAGGATGTGCAGAGATCTAAACAATGGAGTGCTCCCCACCTCAAAAATGGAGTGGCAAGCCACCCCTTTATGGAAAAAATTCGCAATGGCTTTTCAATTATCCTTCCCAGCCCTGCCCAACTACTTGGACCCCTAGGAGGAAAACTTGCCTTTCATGCCAAAAACTGGATGTCCATTACTCGGACCGATGGGTTCTAAACATTGTATCCCGGGATACAGATTTTACTTCCATTCTCTGTCAACCCCAAGCAGGTTTCCAGACCTTCCACCAAAGCAGTGGTCAGAGGCTCAAAAACATTACCTGCAACCCCTTCTCCCTAGGCTAGCCAAGCAGGTTTCCAGACCTTCCACCAAAGCAGTGGTCAGAGGCTCAAAAACATTACCTGCAACCCCTTCTCCCTAGGCTAGCCAATAATGCCTGGTTAGTCACCCTAGACTTAAGAAGCTTATCTGCACATCCCCATAAGGGAGTTTTGCAGGAAATATGTATACTTCAGGGCGCACTCTATGCACTATCAGTTCTGAACTTCCCTTCTGTGTATCTACTGCACCTGGAGTATTCACAAAGTGCCTGGCTCCAGCCATTGCATACTGCAGGCAGACAGATATCCACATTTTTCCTATACTTGGATGATTGCCTGATTCAGGTGGACAGTTGAATTGCTACTTCAGCACCTGGCATGTCTGATTCAGGTGGACAGTTGAATTGCTACTTCAGCACCTGGCATTTGTAAAACAACTCCTTTGTTGGGGTACACCATCAACAAAAAAAATCACAACTGGTGCCTAGTCAGATTGTATTCCTGGGAGCAAGCTTGAACACAACTTCCCAGATGGCATTTCTCACTCCAGAAAAACAGGTCTATTTGAACGACTACTTTAAACAAATGGCCACCCAACACCCAGCTATCTGTAAGGAAAATACTGCAAGCCCTAGGGTTCATGGCCTCATGCATTCTAATTCCATATGCAAGACTGCATATGAAGAAACTTTAATGGTACTGATAGTCTTGGTGCCAGCATTCTCAGGACCTGGAAACAATCCTTCCTTGTCTAAGGGCAGAGTTTTTTTGGTGGGCAGAAGCATACAACCACAACAAGGGACTGCCTTTCACTCAACCCCTCGCCGCCTGAATCCTGACTACAGATGCATCAGACTGTGCATGGGGGGGGGGGGGCGGCTCACATGACAGGCAAATGCATTCCAAGCAAGTGGAGCCCAGGACAAATTCTCCTGCACATCAACCAAAAAGATGTTAGCCATATACAGTAGGCTCTTGACAGCCTTCAAATAACCTATTCCTTCCAGGACAGCTGCTGATAAACAGACACCACCACAGTTATGTGGTACATAAACAAGCAGAGGGGAACCCATTGTCACCCACTCTGCATGTTAGCCATGGTGCTGTGGAACACAGCCTTGAGCAATCAAGTGCATCTACAAGCTCCAGTCCTGCCAGGTAAAAGGATTCACTGGCAGACTTGAGCAGAAGTCTTTTGGACTCAGTGGAAGTTGTAGCCCAGCTCCTTCAACCTTCTAATCCAGAGGTGGGGGACACTGGAGGTGGACCCCTTTGCCTCCCCTGAGAACCACCAGTTGAGCAAATTTTGCACCAGGAACCCTCACAGCAGGGCATGGAAGGTGGATGGCCTTATCCTTCAAATGGGAAAACCTCTCCATTTATGCCTCCTCTGCCCCTCCTCTCCAAGGTATTACTCAAGATCAGCCAGGACAGCCCAAGGGCAGTTCTGATTGGCCATGCCAGCACTGGTATCCACTCTTACACAGTTTGACAACAGTGCCACCTTCATCAGACACCTTCCCCTGCTGCCTCAACAGGAGGGACAGATTTTACATCCACAGCTGCAAACCCTAAACCTTGCAGCCTGGCTTATCCCCTGAATACTCCATCAGCAACCCTCGGCAAGCAGGTGCTGGATGTCATTCTTTAGGCCAGACAGCCTAGTACTAGAAAATCTGTGCTGAAAAATGCCTCTGCCATTTCAGCTCACTGAGCTACCTCTATTCTCTCACCAAACAGTTCCTGAGAGGGGTTAACTTAAGGCCCCCACCTAGGAAAGTACCCAGCCCTGCCTGGGACCTTAACTTTGTGCTGGAAAAGCTCACGCTTTCCCCTTTTGAACCTGTGGCTTCAGAGTTAAAATTCCTTTCTTGGAAAATAGCCTTGCTTTTAGCCATAACCTAATTTTCCATAGGAACAGCATTTCTTTAAGAACTAATTATTTTATGCCTACAGTGATCTGATATCCTAGTCACCATTCATCGCATAGGGTCTTGGTTCTAACATACTTTAGACAGCAGCTTAGCTCCTCTCCTCCCATAATGCTCTGCTGCCATCTAACTTCTCAGATTTTGTTTGCTGCTTTTGCTAGTCAGACGCAGTTTGCTCAGCTCCTCATGGTTTGTAAGTAGGTGTTATTTATTGCGGGTTTTCTTTCTGTTTCTTCGGTCTATCTTAAATATTTTGGTTAATCAGTTGATCCCACAGCTAACAAGCACTTAATTCCAATCCTACTCTTTCTGGTAAGGATGGAAAAATATTGGTAGGTATGGGGAAAACGTCTATCCTTCTGCAACTTTGCTTTTCAAATTTTGAATTGTCAGGATATATGTTTGTTCTGACAAATTGTGTGAGCATGAGGAATGTTTTATTTGCAGTTTCTTCTTTTGTGTAGGTCACTACTCATTGTTTGCAGTGTATGACTACTTCATCCAGGGCTGTGGACACTGTTTTAAGGAGGTTGCTTTCTCAGAACCTTACAGATTGTTATAGATTTTAAATTCTCTCATGGATAGAGATTTAGTACTCTGCTGCAG
Source organism: Protopterus annectens (assembly GCF_019279795.1). Lineage (NCBI taxonomy): Eukaryota > Metazoa > Chordata > Ceratodontiformes > Protopteridae > Protopterus > Protopterus annectens. The sequence goes on from NC_056735.1 coordinate 342,114,714, forward strand.
AGGTGATCAAAAAGTGTGATGAAAGGAGCAAGCTTATCCAGGGAATCTGAGATTTTTCAGCTCTTTAATAAATTGTCTCAGATTTTCTTCCTCCTTTTCCATTTTTGGCGGAAAAGAGAATAAACAGGTTTAATAGGATTTCGATGCACATTTAAGAGAGACTGGAAAGGGAATGCCAAAAAAGTCTCTAATCTCTCAAAACCAAGGACAGTCCAGATGTTCTTTGACTATTGCAGTCATCACACTTGGGTTGTCTGCCAGCAGGTAGCCCTCAGTTGGCCCGAATACCAGGGTTTTGGGATTTCTGTGTCTGATGCTGTCAGGTCTATAAAACAGGCAGCAGATGCCATTACACCAGTCTTTCTTCCTTGCTCCAACCGATGTCTGAATTTTCTCTCCTGTGGAAAGCAAATACCTTTTGGAGATTTTCATTCTTACTGCATCACCTGTCTAGGCCCAGACCACGACATCCCTCGCTGTTGGTTTTGTGCCTTGTTTAATGACCCGAACCATTAATCGGGCTATTTTTGTTGCTAAATTCTTTTGCGCTCGTTCTCTGTATTCTGAAATGGCTTTGACAAGCCATCGGGCTACTGATCTTGTGTAAAGATGGACCACACAGGTCCAAAACTGCTGATGCTTCTGTTAAGCTAGTCGCCAGTCTGCCGGTACTCTGAGGTGCCTTTGCAGCCTCTGATGCCTGCTTCTACAGATTCGCAGGCCTCTGCTGAGACCCATTCGGAGTCTGGTATGCTGCGGGATGCTTCTTAGACTATGGAACCTGCGGATGGGTCTACTTTCGATGGGTCCGGAGCTGCTGTGCAGGCACCAGCTTCTGAGGGTGTATTCTGATCTACCAATGTTTGCATTAAACCAACTTCGTTTTTAGCTAAAACTACCAAGATTCTCAGGCCAAGAGTACGCAGTACACCTAGAAGACTGCCCAAAGCACATGCTCAAGCTCTCATTGCCATAAAAACAAATGCTTTGAATGACTGAAGACCTTATCACCCTAATTAGGGGAAGCCAGCCTTCCCCTGTTAAGACTGTTTCTTTCTGATTCTGCAGACCAGAAGTCCGATGACTGGCCCTTCTGATTACCAGGACATACCCTTTGGGGATTCATATGCAGAGGAATACATTCCCTCTGTGTCCCCTCCAGAGGATTTTTCTTTTGGTGAAACCTTGCATACTTTAAGATCATTTCCGCTGGGAATGCCAGGATTATCCTCAGTCCAAAAAGAGACTCAGAATTTTTAGAATTGCCTCAGCACAGGGCTCTAGCTATACCTCCTATCCTGGATGTTGTAGATGTCTTCATGGAATCCAGTCTTGCACCTGACACCACCGGCCCCTAGAAAACCTGACAGGTCTTGCGGAGTACCTGATTCTCCCAAATTTCTCTAAGAATCAGTGTGGATCCAGAGACCATTTCCCAGGGACCTAAAGGTATTGAGGCTACTACAGCCAAAAACCCTACTCCCTCAGATGGATTCCAGAGCTGTAGACAGATGGGGCAAGAAGGTATAGATCTCTGCAACTCTTGCCATCGGTGCATTGAATTCCCAGTTTCTCATGTTGAAGTACCAGCAACATATGGAACAAATTAAACAAAAAAAGGTGTTATTTCCAGATTGTGCAGAAAATAGTGTTAATGCATTCTGCAAGTCAAGTTAGTAAGCATACTTTGCATTGTGGCTTTGATGCCCTTGAAGTATCTTGTGTGGCTGCATTCACTGGGTCTGCACTTGGCTGAAGGAACAAACCTTACCAGACCATGTCAAATCAAAATTACTAGATGCTCCTTTAAATCAGAACCATTTGTTTGGCACCAAAGCAGAAGAGGTTCTTAAGATGGAAGAAAAAGCTAAATCTGTGCAAACTGTTGAATTAAGTGCAGCCACCCAGATTTAGTAGGCATCGGCCTTAACTTTCCTTTCCAGGCCTTCTCAGCCCAAACCCAGGAGAACCAGACCACCAAGACTGCAGTCTCAGGATGTGCAGAGATCTAAACAATGGAGTGCTCCCCACCTCAAAAATGGAGTGGCAAGCCACCCCTTTATGGAAAAAATTCGCAATGGCTTTTCAATTATCCTTCCCAGCCCTGCCCAACTACTTGGACCCCTAGGAGGAAAACTTGCCTTTCATGCCAAAAACTGGATGTCCATTACTCGGACCGATGGGTTCTAAACATTGTATCCTGGGATACAGATTTTACTTCCATTCTCTGTCAACCCCAAGCAGGTTTCCAGACCTTCCACCAAAGCAGTGGTCAGAGGCTCAAAAACATTACCTGCAACCCCTTCTCCCTAGGCTAGCCAAGCAGGTTTCCAGACCTTCCACCAAAGCAGTGGTCAGAGGCTCAAAAACATTACCTGCAACCCCTTCTCCCTAGGCTAGCCAATAATGCCTGGTTAGTCAACCTAGACTTAAAAGAAGCTTATCTGCACATCCCCATAAGGGAGTTTTGCAGGAAATATGTACACTTCAGGGCGCACTGTATGCACTATCAGTTCTGAACTTCCCTTCTGTGTATCTACTGCACCTGGAGTATTCACAAAGTGCCTGGCTCCAGCCATTGCATACTGCAGGCAGACAGATATCCACATTTTTCCTATACTTGGATGATTGTCTGATTCAGGTGGACAGTTGAATTGCTACTTCAGCACCTGGCATGTCTGATTCAGGTGGACAGTTGAATTGCTACTTCAGCACCTGGCATTTGTAAAAAGACTCCTTTGTTGGGGTACACCATCAACAAAAAAAATCACAACTGGTGCCTAGTCAGTATTCCTGGGAGCAAGCTTGAACACAACTTCCCAGATGGCATTTCTCACTCCAGAAAAACAGGTCTATTTGAACGACTACTTTAAACAAATGGCCACCCAACACCCAGCTATCTGCAAGGAAAATACTGCAAGCCCTAGGGTTCATGGCCTCATGCATTCTAATTCCATATGCAAGACTGCATATGAAGAAACTTTAATGGTACTGATAGTCTTGGTGCCAGCATTCTCAGGACCTGGAAACAATCATTCCTTGTCTAAGGGCAGAGTTTTTTTGGTGGGCAGAAGCATACAACCACAACAAGGGACTGCCTTTCACTCAACCCCTCGCTGCCTGAATCCTGACTACAGATACATCAGACTGTGCATGGGGGGGGGGCTCACATGGCAGGCAAATGCATTCCAAGCAAGTGGAGCCCAGGACAAATTCTCCTGCACATCAACCAAAAAGATGTTAGCCATATACAGTAGACAGCCTTCAAATAACCTAATCCTTCCAGGACAGCTGCTGATAAAAACAGACACCACCACAGTTATGTGGTACATAAACAAGCAGAGGGGAACCCATTGTCACCCACTCTGCATGTTAGCCATGGTGCTGTGGAACACAGCCTTGAGCAATCAAGTGCATCTACAAGCTCCGTTCCTGCCAGGTAAAAGGATTCACTGGCAGACTTGAGCAGACTCAAGTGGAAGTTGTAGTCCAGCTCCTTCAACCTTCTAATCCAGAGGTGGGGGACACTGGAGGTGGACCCCTTTGCCTCCCCTGAGAACCACCAGTTGAGCAAATTTTGCACCAGGAACCCTCACAGCAGCGCCTGGAAGGTGGATGGCCTTATCCTTCAAATGGGAAAACCTCTCCATTTATGCCTCCTCTGCCCCTCCTCTCCGAGGTATTACTCAAGATCAGCCAGGACATTCCAGGTGTTTCCCTACCTATACGATTGGCTCTAACAGCCCTCACACAGCGTCAACTACTTCCTGCTTCGTCTCTTCAATCATTTGGGGATAATGGTGAATCTGGCCAAATCTTCCTTGATCACATCTCAACAATTGGAATTCATAGGCACTCAGTTGGATACCACCTCTGAGATTGCAGATCTTTCTCCCCAACACGTGCTTATTTGCTCTAATGTTCAGGTTCTTCTGGAGCAAACTCACCCTGCAGTAATCACATTCTCAGGGCTCTCTACTGCAGTGGTCTGCACAGTCTCACCCCCTGTCTGTCCCCATTCATCTCACTACAGTTTGTCAGAAACACCTTGTGGTGGATGCATTCTCCAGATCTCTTAGTAGGCAGTCCCCATGACCACGGATGCTTCCCTCCTAGAGTGGGGGGGGGGCATATTAAGGGAAAGACTGTCCAAGGAACGTGGTCCCATTCAGAGACCAAACTGCACAAAAATGTTCTGGAGATGAGACCAGTCCTTCTATTCCCTCCCTCTGGGCACGATAGCAGTTCACACAGACAATATGGCTGTTGTGTGGTACATAAACAAGCAAGGGGCACACGTTCTTATATGCGCCTGTTGTGATGCCATGAGGATTTGGGAATAGGCAATATCCTCAGGGCTCTTTCTCATTGCACTGCATCCATTGTGCTGGAGGACAAGCTGAGCAGGGCTATAGTGATCCCTCATGAGTGGTCCCTGAATCCTTTAGTGGCGAAGTAGATTTTCTATCTGTGTGGCCAACTGCACTGCAGTTTGCATCCCCTTTCAATTAAAAATGCAGCAGTTTCTTTGCCTTGATTCTCCTCAGAGAGGGAGTTGTCCAGGGATGCACTGACCACGCTTGGCCTTTGGGTCTCCTTTACACATTTCCTCCATTACCCTGAATTCCCAGAGTTGTCCAGAAACCTCAGGGCACAATTGATCCTTGTGGCCTCTTCTGGCCTCGGTAGGTGTGGTTTCCCCTCTTATGGTCTCAGCTGAAGCCACCCGCCTTGGGTACTCTCTGCTTCTGGATCTAATCTCCCATCCGTGGCTTCTACCGCTTCCAAATCTGCAGACCCTCTGACAGTGAATTTTTTCCCCCAAATTCCATTGATTTTTGGTTAAGTCCAGGCTAGCCTCACCAGTAAAGGACATTATCCTCACTTCCCAGAAGTCTTCCTTGAAGAAAGTTTAAGGAGTAAGTGGATTTATTTTTAAGGAGGGTGCCAGTTTCTCTACGATAAAAGTTCAGTTGGCAGCTATTTCCAATTTTCATAACAATGATCCTACCTTTTCTTCTGAGCTGTGCAAAGCCTTGATTGTTATGCCCCCCAGTCAAAGACCCTTTTCCTCCATGGGCTCAAGTCTCCCTTCAAGCCTGCTGCTTCCTGTGATCTGAAGTTTTTATCCTGAAACTGCCCTGTTAGTGGCCATTACTTCAGCTAAAAGAGTATCAGAGTTGCAAGTTCTTACTATAAGCCTCCTTATTTAATTCATAAAGACAGGGTGGCTTTGAAACTCAATCCTTCTTTTATGCCCAAGGTTGCTTTGGAGGTCAGTCTCATCCAAACAATCCAATAAGTGAGTACATTTTACATACATTAGATGTTTGTCGGCTTCATTTCTACCTGCATAGAACTAAATCCATTTGGCTTTCAGACCAGTTATTTGTGGCCATGCCTAACAGGGCCAAGCAGTGTCAAATATTACTGTTTCCCATTGGATTTCTCAATGCATTTCTTCCATTTACTCCTAGTGTGGTTTTTCCCTTGCCCAGTTAGGGCTCATTTCACCAGAGTGGTGGCCATCTCAGCTGCATTCGTAGCCTACCAATCTTTGGATGGCATTTGTGCAGTAGCAACTTGGTGTTCACTTCATACATCTCCCATTACAGACTTGATCTGATTTCTAGAGGAGGGGCTTCATATGGCTCCATGGTTCTTCAGCATGTCCTTCCTTGAGGCCACCCAGGCACTCTGACCCTGATGTGATGAATGGTAACTAGGAATAATGTCAGATTAATAGTTCTGTACTCACCATAACTTGGTATCTGTGTTATCTATAGTTGCCATTCATCACGATCCCACCCTCCGGCCCCCTTTCCTGAAAGATTAGTAGGATGTTGATGGAAAGCTTTTCTGTCTTCTTTCTACAGTGCAAAACTCTGAGAGGTTAGAGGGCAGCAGATCATTATGGAAGGGAAGAAGCTTGAGCTAAAATGTCGTCTAAAGTATGCCTGCTTGGATTCAATGTCTGATCCAAGACCCTGATGGGGGATGATGACTATGGATAACACAGATAACCAAGTTATGGTGAGTACATAACTATTATTACTTTAAGCCATATTATCCACACACACCCCTTTCCATTTTTTTTAAACAATCTAAAATGGAGAAAAGATGCTTCATACCTTGGATGTCCACAAACAACTTTGGTACTATCTTAACAGAACTGTATCTCTCAGATCAGTTGTTCATTTCTTGTGAAGATAAGAAGGGACAACTTGTGTCAAAACAGAATATTTCCAATGGTTGCCCAAGGTAATTTTCATCAGTTTAAATTCTATAAAACCTGTATTGTTGCCTGGCTTGAACCATAACATTTCTATTCAATGTGTGTTGAAAGTTTGGCCTGCCAAGCTTTAGTGTATTTTATTATAAAACAAGTTCCTGTTTTGATTGTGAATATCTTACTTTTAGGTCTGTATGTTTAAGGTTTTACAGCATTAAACCTGGTACCTTTATTACTTTTACAGCTAGTTTTGGCCTGTGGTGTACCTTTAAATGTTTAGATTAACAATTAGTTTTTAAATGTATTATTGGAATTTGTTTACCGGAAAAGTCCACTGGGCCAAGAGAACCCATTTTCAATGGAGGCCCGAGGGAAAAAGCTCCACAGTATAATAGTACAAAACATACAAACAGTAAATACAAGATAAAATAGCTTCTTGATAAAATCAAGTAAAACAATGCATACATAATATACTGTAAATGTAAGGGTGGCACACAAATATGTACATGTTGCTATAGGTGAGCATAACTAGTATAAGTTGCAGAACTAGAAGAGTAATTGAGTTAATAAACAAGTGGTATATAAAAGGTATTTTGTGAAAATTGGTTAGTAAAAGAATGAGAAGGGGGGCAGTGAGAGTTAATGTAGAAAAGATGGATAGAAGAGTGATGGTTTAGCAAGGTTTGTTTTGGTAGTGAGTTTGAAGAGGGGAGGGATGTGGGATAAACTTCATATTGGTTGGCATTGAGTGCATTTAAATTGATTACATTTATTACTTGTTTGTTCCAGTGTAGTCCAGATATGTTTACTGGAAGAAAGAGCTTAATATTTTTGTCATTTTTTGGGGTACTTTAGTGAGGGTGTATTTTAGCTAGTTCTAAAGGACACTTGCAGTGGATTTTAGTAGTGGTTTGTTGGATTCTTAGTTTTTTTCATAACTTGCTGCATTGGTTTTGGTAGCAGCATTTTCTCGGTAATGTCCTCTAAGGAACTGTTTAGTGGGAGTATGGAAAATGTTTCTGGCAAAATTACCTTTTCTCAGTGCACCAACTTGGAGTGCTGACTTGATGTTGCACTTAATGGTGTCATGTTCCATTCATGCAGTTAGTACAAGCCGCATTAACTTTAAATGGATCTCAAACTATGGTTTTTGGTATTAATTCCAAACTTATGAATGGTGTACTTAATAGACATGGTTGAGAAGAGGTTAGGAACAGCCACCTGGTTGGCTTAATTTCAATGCTGGTCTTCAGTTGGTAAGAAGAGGACCTTTAACATCTTGGAATGGTGCACCAAGAATCTTAACTTGAACTTTTTCTAGGTGGAGACCCCATTTAGAGGATTTATCTAAACAAATCTAATTAGTCTAGTTGAAAAAAAAAAAAAAACAACACTTTTTAAACTTAAATGTTTACAGTTAGAAAATATGTACCATAAAACCTGTATAACACCGATTTTCACCATGTACTCCAAGGTCTAAGAATGTGGAAGCTTCCTAATGGTTTTATGGCCATGTCTGATATACAGGCTTTGAATTAATGAATTGTCTTTTTAAATAACGTATCAATTTGCTTAAGATTATTAACCCAGAGTCAGGATTTAGATTGCATTATTCATGATTTATTATTATGCTTGTATTATTCACAATGATTATTTGAGTCTTATGATGCTGCTTTTAAAAGGGTTGAAAAGCAGTGTACCATTATACAAAGCAAGAAACATAAAACATTAGAGATTTAAATAGTATGAGAATTGTGTGGCCTACCCTTTGTCTAAAGGGGCTAGGGTGGATGCAAAAACCATTGGTAGTAAACCTAATATGGTATATTTGGCTGTTCAACCACCCTCCCACATGTGAAGTTCTTCCATCAGAAACTGGTGATCCTCTGCAAGACCCCCCCCCCCCCCAAATAAACTTTCAAGAAACCAGAGTTGTAATTGCTCAGACTTCTGGGGATGAGAATCGGTATTTTTATATATATATATATATATAACAATCTTCCAGTAAGAAGGGGGGGGGGGGACCAGGACCAACAGGGAGGAGGGCCCTCTAAGAAGGGGAGGGGCTGGGTTAGAACTTGAGGATATAATAGTCAAGGATGGCATTATGTTTTAGTTATAGTGATTTTTAATGTCTTTATCTACAGTGGTATTGACTTTAGGAAAGAACCTTTTAAATTATTTCAGAGAGGGCTTAAGTTATTTGTAAGAAAATTGAATTTAACCCTTTTTATTTAATAATTCTAATGGTAAAGTATATGACTCCACTGTGAAGAAGAGCACATACAATCACCCTGTGGTGCAGTTATTTGAATGCAAGTGTGAGAAGGATATTTATAACTTAAAATAATGTTTTAGCTAGTAATCTTACTTTAGAAGAAAAAAGTTTGTGCTTTAACTTAGTCTCTGACAAGACAAGAGTTAAACCAAATATAGGGGGATGGATTGTTTTAATTATGAAAGCAGGATGCTCAACATTATTAATGTACAGAAGAAATTAGTTTAAGGTTTGTATTTACAGGATATTCTGTCCTCAGAAGATTTTCACCGTCTCCTGTAACCCCTTATTTGACTATATTCACAATGCCTAAGGTACATAAGTATTGTTGTAACCCCCCCCCCCAAGGGCAAATGTAGCAGTCCCAAGTGTCCAGTTTGTTTGACTGGCCAGAATGAAACCTTTGAGCTGGAATGTGGCAAATTGTCTGAATTGTTTCTACTGAGAGGCTACCCAAATTAATTATTTTTTAAAATAAGAATGGAAGCTTGTAAGGTGAGGCATACTAGATAACTACCTTATTGGTGAGAGGTTTGGGTAGAACAATGGAAGCAAATCCAGTTAAGTTATAGGGGTTCTGTTGGTGCTCCTACTGAAACCAATAACCTTAGAGCCTTGGTCTTAAAATTTCAACTTAACTCTGGATTCGTGAAGGAAATTGTTAAAAGAAATTTGTATAGCTTTAAATTTGAAGATGACATTGTAAATACCTTAGGTTACCATCCATGTTGTGTATGTAAAGGGGGACAAAACTAAATCTGAATCTAAAAAGGTTGGTTATAAGTTCAGTCATCTGACCATTTGGAAGGAATGATGAAATGTGGGCACTGTACTCACTGCTGTTATATATTTGAGGGAAGTACCTTGTATATTGGCTACCAGAAGGTATTATTACCCCATGGTTTTAATTGTAATACCGGGGGGGGGGGTATTGTTTATATTGCTGTTTGTTCCACATCTGTTCTCTGTGGTCAAAGCTGAGAGGCTTTTATGTAAATGTGTGTATATATAAACACTACTATGATATTAGGTGTTCAGAAAACAAAGCCGTCTTTAAGCATAGTCAAAATTGCCTTAGTCATGATCTGTTCTTATTTGCTGTACTTCAGAAGGTTTCATAGAACCCATGGGGTGGACCTCGGGCTATTATTGAATACAAGGATTTTTTATGGCAGTTAAAACTTAATGCAGTGTTGCCCAGCCTGAACGATATTTCTATTAGTGTGTTGAAACTTTGGGTGGCCAAGTTTTAGTGTATTTTTTATATTAAAAGTAAATTTAAAAATTATAAAATGAGTTCTTATTTTGATTATGAATGTCCTGCTTCTAGCTGTGTATGCTAAGATTTAGCATTGAGTGTTCTGATGAAGTCTGGATATCTTTACTGGATGACAGTACTTTATATTTTTAATACATTTTTATTCTTATGGTTACTTTTTGTGGCTGTGATATTTTCAGTAGTTCCTAAGTATGCCTGCAGTGGATTTTAGTGGCGGTTTCTTTATATATATATATATATATATATATATATATATAGTCACTTGCTATATTTGTTGATTAGGAGTTTAATTATCCTAATATTTTTTGATTGATTTGATGAATTGTCTTTAAATGATACTTTTTTTAAATTTTAACTAATAGATCAATTGCTTTTATTTGTGCTTTTAGTATTTTTACATACTTTGGAGAGCTGCAAATGTGGTACATGTTTTATATCTGTTTGCTGTTTGTATATTTAGATAAGGATGTATGGGGTTTATTATAGAGACATATTTTACTTTGTTGATGGTTCTTTACATTCTTGTTTAGATTATAGTGACTCTCACTAACATCTCGGATTCAGTAATTCACTTTTGATTGATGGGGGATTTAAACATTTCACACCTTAATTGTCAAGCTTAATTTTTGTCCAGATGAAACTTTTTCTAAACTTAGCATTGCTGCTATTGAATCTGTTGGTCACTGTTATGGAGGGTCATTAAGTGCTCTGGTGTCCTTCAGTGTTATCCCTTAAAAATTCTAATGTAAATACCAAGCTAACACTTGAAATATATTATACATCGGGTGCCCCTGTCACTGGCTAATATTCTAATGCTCCCTTCATTCGCTTAACATTGACGAGGCAGCTTAATTGCTATAGCATAGCTGCTTAGCAAATCTGCTGATAGGAGTCTGAACACAAAAGATAGCAAAAATATTGTAACATTCTCAAAATTACTACTCTGGAATATATGCCTACCAACAAGGGTTGTGACTAAACTGAAGGTATGAGTGAGTTACAAATCATTAAACTAGATGCTACCTTGTACAGTTATGCAGCTCTAACTGTAAAGCATATACTGGTTATTCATTACCTGGACCTCAGATGAGTCTGCAATGCTGGTAAGTTAATGTATGTATAATAAGGTACATGCAAAGGGCCGTGCAATAGTTAATTACTTAGCCATAATTTTTTTGAATTTTGTACATATGTTTTTTTTATTCACTCCTAAATACTGTATATGTACTGAATAATTTGTATAGCTTTTATTTTTTTGTATTGGAAATCTTTTACTCCCTTCCTCTCAGTGTCTTATTGCAAGAATTTGGCACAAAGGCCTAAAATCAGGAGGTACACACATGTAAAAACCTACTAGAGTAGCAGGTTTGGCATTAACGTGCAGTTTCCGAAGGCTGTATTGGAAACTCTACCACCATTTCATGACTGCTGTCATAAAGATTTGCCCAAAAATTGAAAACTGAGTGAGGGATAGGCCAAAAATGTCAGGCAAAATCAGGGATCTTTTTATCCGTGAAGGTCCTTTAGTTTAGTATGTTTTGCAGTAAACTGAGTAAATGGAATCACAGAAAAAAAATAGAAAAGAAGAAACACAAAATGTGGTGGCACAATTTTTTTTTCTAGGTAACAGGATTTGTTTAAGCTAAATTTGCCTATTTCCTCAGTAGGATATCATAGATAAACACTCACATCTAAATATCAATCCCTATGAAATTGGATAGCAGAATGACTCAGCACTCAGTTAGGATGGTACAGTACCCCCTCCAAAAGGCCTATTACTAGCTGTGGACCCCAGTGTTCAATTCTTGAACCACTCCTCTGTGGCATTTACTTCTTGGATGTCCAAGATATTGTTAAGCGTTTGTGGCTGGCAAAGTTTGCAAGTGCCTTCATAAACACCTCAGTCCTCCAAGAGGGCCTACCCCAAACAAATGTCTGGTATCAAAAAGAACTCAAACTAAATGCCCAGAAGTGTATAATTGTATCCTTTGGCAAGCATGACTCCACTTGCAACTATCACATTGACAGCACATCCCTGAAAGAGGATCCTGTAGTTAAGAATATGGGAATCTATGTTGACAGTAAACCGTCCTTTGATCACCATTGTCAAGAAGTCTTTTTCATCACAGAGCTTATATCTGTAGGTATTGCATCTGTATCCTAGGATAGGATGTAATGATTCTACTGTACCCACTACTCATTACACCGATCATTGACTATCCTTTTGGTACGTATCTGGCTCAACCCATCACAATTGGAATAACCACAATGCTTTGTCACTAAAAAAAAGAAATATGCAGACCATCTCAAAGCCTTGTCCCTCTCTTCAGCATCATACAGGCTAATGAGTGGCAACCTCTGCCCCACATATACAGCTTCAACAGACCTTATTCTGTCTGTCCTGTTATGCATTTGTAAGTCCAGTGGTAGCATGAACACCTGCTCAAGGGATGTGTGTCTTGTAAAATAAATAGAACATGTTGGAGGGATATGTTTGTATCACAGCGAATACACTTCTGTGAAAGCTTCTACTCCATGTAAAGTGCTTATCTTATTCTATTCAAATGTAGTTCTGACAAATGGATGGATAACCATAAACTCACCTCCGGTCACTTATGGATAGGGAAAACATGTAAATGACTCTGCATATCCTTGTTTGACTAATTGTGGGTTATTTGTTTGCAAACCATAAGGGCTACAAACTACCATGGGGAATGTAAGGCTAGGCTTCTTAAGATCCTCACAGTTGTATAGCCTAGTAAAGTACCTATTAACCTGTTTATAGATGTACTGGTAGATATGTTATTGTTCAATTCTCGGTGTTATATATGTTTCAATTGTTATGTTTTCTCTTGTTGGTGAATGTTAACCTTTATATTTCAGTAAAGGCTGTGGATATTAAGAAAAAATAAGATATTAAAGATGTACTCTAAAGAGTAGTTATGACTCATATGCTGATATCTCGTAAGTAAAATCAGAATATATAAGTATACTTACTGAATGAATTTTTCATCTGAAAATGGTAATACTTAGGCAAAATACAAGTTATTTGCTGTGTGCACCAGAGCAAAATAAGACAAGGATTAAAATCTTTGGTACAAAATGAATGGTTTGTATGATACTTGCATGTCATATCTGGGAGTGAGTTGTAATGGATTTTAATCATATTTGGCTTGAAATGTAGTTACAACCATGCCAAGCATGAATACATTCCAATGTAAAACACACCCAAATGTGGAAGATTGTTATAATGAAAATGGATGTCTGTACTCTTACCATATTCTGTCTCAGAGTGACCATGTTATTAATGACTGATATGCAAATATTAAAAGAAGGAAGTTGCTTATCCTTTCCTGTTTGACTCATTAGGATAGTATGACAGTTTTACCTGTTTAAAGCTATCACTATGTTGTAAGTGGAGTTATTCTTGAAAATTGCATGCTTATTGAGCAGTAGTATAAGAAAAAATGTACCATTTCCTGCATGCTAAAGCTGTGCCACTACATCGGAAAAATAGTATGTAAGGCCACTTGAGTTTGCTGTTAGTTCTGTTAAAATGTGTCATTAGTCAAATAATTTGATATTCACAACGGAAAGTATATGTAAATGCCATTTACAGAAACGTGTTTATTCTGCAAGCACTTTGGAGCTCTTTTATGTGTTTGTTGTAAAAATGTAATGATACAGGAAGGAAAATTAATATTACTGTAATCCACTGCCAGAAAATTTCTGCATAGTCTAGTGCCTTACTCTGTGGTACAATTGCAGTAGTGTCAGTATTGTGAATTCTGCTCCAGGATTTGTGCCTCTGTACTTTTTATAGCTTCTACACCTGTTTAAAGTTGCATTCCAGCAGTGTGGTGCCTTAGTCTGTTGTAGTGGCAGTATTGTGAATTCTACTCCAGGACTTGTGCTTCAGTACATTTTATAGCTGTATATATCTGCTTAAAGTTGCATTCCAGTGCCTTTCTGTTTACCTTGTTACTGTTTTATCCCCTGTTCTGTGAGTCCGCTCCACTCCTCACTGAGACATCAAGCTAAAAGTTTCTGAAATTCTAACCAAAGGCCAAGAGCTCCAGTTTGAATTTGTTCACAACCCTCCCACCCTTATCTTGTGGTTTTAAAAGGCTGTATCTCTGACTTCCACCCCTTAAGGTAATCTGACTTCCAAAGTCCCTCCCTCCCCACTTTCATTACTGTTGTCTGTTATATACCCTATTTAAGTACTTTCCTACCCATTGTTTTTTCATATATTTATAATACTGAGTGCCCACCAGCAAAATAGGATTGACTTGAATAAACCTCCTTTAAATTGTCTCCTACTCATTTTCATAGAGTTCCCATCTCCACCCTGTCCACACTCTGAGGGGGTCTTGAGTTAATCCTGCTCCATCCTTGGCAATTAAGAGATTAATTCTATTGTTTTCAAATTGTTTATAGAGTGCTGCTACTTTATTTGTTGATTTTGTAATAGAAGAATATCATGGTAGATCTTTTTGTTAGATCTGGAAATATTTACCAGGAATGTATCTTTGAAATTAATGTTTCCTAGGCAGAATGAGAGACCTGATATGTTTTAAAACGCCGAGTGCTTTTATGCCTAAGATTCACCCGGTTGTTCAGAGTTTTGTCACTGTTTGTGAGAATGAAATAAGGAAAGAGTTTGAACGCGAGTATAGTCCTGCTTACTATAATTTAACTATGGATGAGTACAGAGCTTTATGTGAACTGAAAAATATGTCCTCACTAATAAGGCCAGCGGATAAAGTCGGGAGAGTAGTGGTAATGGATAAGCAACTTTATTTTGAGCAGGTGTAGAAATTGGTATGAGACCTTTCCACATACTGTGCTTTCTAAAGCGCTTGTGAATGGAGTAATGAAGAAAGTGTATTTTCTGGTTCTTGACTTGTTAATGACCAGCATCATCCCTTAGGGTTTGTATAAATATTTTACTGTTGAATCTCCTGTGGTTCCAGTCTTGTATGGCCTTCCAAAGGTGCATAACAACTTGGAATGCCCACCAATGAGACTGACTGTTTCCAGTATAGGGTGGGCTACCAAACCACTGTCTATTTACACGGACAATTTTGAGAGATACCAATACTTTTTTGCAGTATTTGTATAGTAATGTGAGGGGATCTGGACTTAATGGTGATTATGTTTTTGTTATTATGGATGTAGCATCTCTGTTCACCATTATCCCGAATAATTGGGCATTGATGATATTAGGGAATTGTTGTTAACTGGGAGATGCATAAAAGTGACTTGGTTTGTATGCTATTAGCAATTATTCTTGAGAATAATGCCTTTGTTTTCAATAGTGAATTTTTTTCTGCAGAAAGTTGTCGTGGCTATGGGCATGGCTTGTGCCGATAGCTACGCCAACCTAGCATTATTACATTGGGAGGAGAATGGTGTGTTTCACAACAATGAGTTTTTTGCTTATGTGAGTTGGTACACTTGTTTTGTGGATGAAATGTTTTCTTTGGAATGGCCTAAGTGAATTGGTCCCCCAGTTCATTGATTACCTTTCTAAGACTACAACTTTTTGAAGTTTACGTGTAAGTTCTCTATAGATGAAATAGACTTTCTGGATGTTACTGTAAGAAAGCCTGATTTGGGGATGTACATAACTAGCTTATTTAGGAAAAAGTAGGAAGAATGCACTCCTACAGAACAGTAGCATGCATTCATGGCATGTTGCTAAGAATGTACTCAGAGGTCAGGTTTTGAGAATGATGCGGATGCACAATGATGACACTCAACTTGAGGTAGCTTTAATGGAGCTTAAGAGTGATTTCCTGAGTAGAGGATATACTGAGAAAGAGTTTGATAGTAGTATTACCCAGCTACTGAACAAAAGATGATTGACTTCAATAATTGGTTTAGTTTTTTGTGCCTTTGCAGGGGGAGATTCAGTGTTTGTCAGCATGGAAGGACATGGCTAACAAACCACATCACTTTGCAAAGGATTGCTTGCTCCTGTCTTTATCCATCCCCCTTATAGGCTTTTTTAGGCAATGCCAAATTGACAAATCTACTGATATGAGTAAAACTGAAAGAAACCTAAAAGATGTTAAACTGCTGAATGCTAGGAGCCTAAACGAGAAAGTCCGCACCCTAAAAAGCTCTCCTCACTCTGAAGAATATAAACATCTGTGTTGTTACTGATACATGGCTTAAACAGGATGATGCCCTAGAATTTATCCACATACAAATAACCATAGACAAAGTTCCATACCATGTCCTAGCAAGCTGTAGGTCACCTGCTGTGTCTCTGGAATCCCACAGCTCATACCTTGATGTACTAGAAACACTTACACAGACAACCCTCTCCTCCTCCCACATAACACAAATACTTGCGAGAGATGCAGCTATTTAGCCAAACTGGAGGCTGAGCTCTCTCAACTCAGGACTGGCAAGACCAGACAGGAGGAGAAGGCAACTACACACACCACAAAACCAGCCTCACATAATGCTACCACACCACTGAATCAAACACACAAACACACAAAGACATACTCGGAGGCTCTGAGTAAAAATTTACCTAAACAGCAGAGGCCTCCAAAGCAGACACCCAAACAACTGCTACCTCAAGACACCCCACAAGCAACACATAAACCACAAAATCAGTGTGCAAATTAGTCACAGCCCTTAAGGCCAAATACAACACCAAACATACTTGTCATAGGTGACTCCATAGTCAGACACACTGACGTCCCACTCACCAGGCTGAACAAGGAGAGGGTCACAGTAAGCTGCCTATCGGGCGCTACAATCCGCCACATAACACAAGCACCCGGGTCACTCCATGGCAAGTACAAATATGACACAGTCATTGTCCATGCTGGTGTGAACGACCTGAGACATACCTCCCTGGACTACATGAAAAGAGACATAGAGGAGCTCTTTGATTATGTAACCCAGGCAGGTATGACCCTGACCCTGAGCAGTATCCTTCCTTCACCAAGAATGATGCCACAATATAGAGACAATATGATCAGCTTTAACAATTGCTTAATGTCTGGTGTCATTCAAAGGGGATCCAGTGTCTGTCTGCCTGGGATGACATGCTTGACAAGCCACGCTGCTTCGCAAGGGACGGCTTGCACCTGTCACCCCTGGGATTCCGGATATTGGCTAAGGCTCTTGCCACCCCCATAGTGCCTTTTTTAGGCAAGGCTCAAATTCTAAACCTACCACCCTAGAAAACAAAAATGGGAAGAAACTGAAGGTAATGCTGCTCAATGCCAGAAGTCTAAATCTCAAAATGCACGCACTCGAGGCCCTTCTCAGTATGGAGAACATCGATGTCTGTGCTGTAACTGAAACCTGGTTCAAGGCTCCTGAGAGCACCCGGCACTATTAGGTTTTACCTCATATCATGCGTTCTGGCCCCAAAACCGGACCACACCACAAAAGGAGGGTGTATCCATATTCATAAAGATACCCACACCTCCAGGTTGGTGGCAACGCACTAAGCTTCGGAAACCATCCAGGTGCAACTAACCATAGGCAAAACTGCTCTACAAATTGTAGCATGCTACAGGCCACCCTCTCAAACTCAGGAACCCACACAGCCTTCCTGAAGACACTGGAGGGTATAAATGTATCTCCAAACACCATCATATTGGGTGACTTCAACTACCTGAATATAGACTGGGAACATTACTCAAGCCCTAACTTTCTAGCCCAACGGTTCCTGGAGTTCATAAATTCAAATGCCATGGAACAGCTAGTCACTGTTCCCACGAGAGGAGAAAATATACTAGATCTCATTGTCACAAACATGGGGACAAAATGCTCCACACCGAAGTATATCCCTCATTGGTGAGATCTGATCATAAACTAATCTCACTGGAAATCCACATCCCGCCCCACCCCAAACAAAAAGACCACAGTGAAGAACTTCTCTAAAGCAAACTTCACACTACTCAAGACTGGTGTGGTATCCTTCAAGGCCCTGAGCCAGTGGAAACCACAACCCAAGCTGCAGAAGCCCTTACAAATGCCTTCTATGAACACCTCCAGGACTGCATGGATCAGGCAATCCCAAATAAAACCAAGACTCTTTCCACAAAGGGCAAACGTCCAGTCTGGTGGACCCCAGCCATTAACAAACTTTACAATAAGAGGAGAAAGCTATTACATGATAGAACAAAATCCATAAAAGGGAAGTCGCCCCTGATCATTATTAGTAAAAAAAAAAATACGAGCACTCATAAAATCAACTAAGGCCAATTTTGAGAGAAAAACTGCCATGGATTCAAAGGACAATCATAAGGCCTTTTTCAGCTATGAACCCACAGACATTGCCAACATACTGGCAGACAGGTTCAGTGCAAACTTCACCCCCCTCTCCCCCCCCAAAGGAGAGGTAACTATCCCAGCGGAGTGTAGCCTCCCAGACATCTCAAATGCACAGGTGAAAGCTGCTCTCTCTAAAGCTAAAAACACAGCATCAATGGGACTGGATGGTGTCCCCGTCTGTGTTCTACACAAGCTAAATGAGGAATTAAACCTGCACATAAGGCAGCTGTTTAATCTCAGCCTTACCACAGGATACGTGCCCAAGGAGTGGCGTACGGCAACTGTGGTCCCACTCCACAAAGGCGGTGCCTCTACGGACCCTGGTAATTACCGCCCCATAAGCTTAACAAGTCTAGTCTGCAAAGCTATGGAGAGGATCATAATGGAGCTCATAAACAAAGATATAGGGGACTTGCAGACATTGGACCCGACCCAGTTTGGCTTCGTCAAGGGCAGATTATGCCTTTTGAACTTGGTCGACTTCTTCAAAACAGTCACCAAGGCCATTGATGAGGGAAAGGCAGTCCATACAGCCTACCTTGACCTTGCAAAGGCTTTTGACACAATACCCCACTCGGGTATTTTAGAAAAACTTACCAGCTTAAATGTAAACCCATATGTCACAAGATGGGTTGCAAACTGGCTTAAGGACAGAACCTACAGGGTTAGAGTTGCTGGCGCTATGTCAGACTCCAAGCCGGTCACAAGTGGTGTCCCACAGGGCTCGGTCCTTGGCCCCCTATTGTTCGGCATCTATTTCTCAGAAGTACAGGCCAACATGGGAGGACTTTGGCTGACAAAGTTTGCAGACGACTGCAAACTGGGCACCATAGTGGAAAGTGCATCGGACACGGATATCCTTCAGAAGGAACTCACGGAAACAGATAGCTGGTGCCAGAGCCATGGCCTGAAGTTAAACACCAAAAAATGTATAGTCATACTCTTCGGGAAAAACAAAGTAACCCCAAGCTACCATATAGGTGGCAATCCACTAAGCACAGAAGAGGTTATCAGGGATCTGGGGACCCAGGTTGATAGTGGCCTTTCTTTTGACACTCACATTTTCTAAAGTGGTTAGAAAGACCTTCTACATTGCCCACCTGATCATGAAGGGATTCACATCCAGATCTAGTGAGGTCATTGTTCCCCTGTACTCTTCACTTATCAGACCAATGATCAAGTACAATGCCCCATTCGGGATGCATCTCACCCGACATCTGCAGCAATTAGAGAGACCCCAAAAGTTCCTCACCAAAAGGATAAAGGGACTCCAAAATCTGTCATATGCTGCCAGATTGAAGAAACTCCAGCTCTATTCAGTCGCATACCGTCTGCTCAGAGGTGACATGTGCCTGACATACAAGGCCATGTCCAACCCGGAATTAATGGACATGCTCCACCTCAAAAAATCCAAATCCACCAAAACCACTAGAGCAAGCGACTTAAACCTTAGCACGGATATAAATAGGACGTGGTGGAGGGATAGATTTATCACTCAGAGACTCCCTATGCTGTGGAATAAAATCCCGGTCCATGTGAGGCAGAGCACCTCGCTGGCTCTGTTCAAGAGAAATCTTGACCTGTGGATGGGAGATTGTAGGTTTACCCCGGGAATCATCTCTGTGTCACTGCTGGACAGAGGCACAACAAACTAATGGGCACAGTATTTTTTCATATAAGGGGTGGCGTAAGCCACAAAACTTTGGGCTAGGCTTATAAATGCCTTAGGGCAGATAGCCTAGTATAAACCTATGAACCTAAACCAAATTCAATATTCATGGGAGACTTTAACTGCCATTCTGTAGACTGGGAAAGAAACACTGCCTGATGACTCATAGACACAATGTTTCTTAGGTTTATAGGTGTGTACTAGGCTAATAGCTCTGGAGCTTTTACAAGCCTAGCCCTTAGAAGTGCCCTGGCATCGTGCTGCCCGACATTAGTTTCCAGTGCCTCTATCAAGTAGAGCCACTGGAGTGATCCCCAGGGTGAACTTTTGTATTTCTCATCCACTCATCAAGATTTCTCTTGAAGAGGGCCAGTGAGCTGCTCTGCTTGACGTGTATGGGAAATCTGTTCCAGAGCATGGGCAGTCTCTGGGTTATGAACCTGTCCCTCCAGCATGTTCTGTTGATTGTGGTAATGAGGTTGAGGTCTCTGGAACATGTGGTGTGGCGGGATTGGTATTTCTTTAGATGTGGCATTTCTAATAGAGCTGGGTCAGGCATGGCTTTAGGTTGAGCAGAGATCGCTTCTTAGTAGACGATATGAGAGAGAATAGCTAGTTTTTTTGAGTCTGTGTTTAAGGCCTAGAATGTTCTTCATGAGGTACTTTTGTGGCCTTTCCAGCTGTTGCATGTGTCTACCGAAGTACATGCCAAATTGGGCATTATACTTGATGACTGGCCCAATGAGGGAAGAGAAGAGAGAGAGGATGACCTCTTTCTTCCTGGATGCAAAACCTTATTAACATAAGTACCCTTGTCTAGATAGTCATACCTCTCAACTATCCAGCATTTTGCTTCATATTTTTGTTGTGTTCCTCATACAATTTGTAGTTTTCTGGAAAATTGAAGTTTCTAAATAATAACATACATTTGAGTTTCAGACTTCATATCCTTCAGTAAATGTAAGCTAATGCGGTGGTGGTGCTGCAGTAGCGTTGTCGCCTCACAGTAAGACGCTGTTCGGTTCAATTCTCAGCTAGAGCATCTTCTGCGTGGAGACATGTGAATGAGCATACCTTCGTTGAAGTTTGTGTGTCAGAGCTGGTAACTCTGTACGTAAAAATCAACTACCAATCATTAGCGGACCAGAGTTCCGCTGTGGCGACCCCTAATTGGGAAAAGCCAAAAGACACACACAAATTGTGTTATTCTAGCTACTTTCTAAATTTATGAGACCAATATTTTAAAATCTGTCCCTATTTTTTTCCCCCTTGTCACCCCATTATTTTAGACTTTTTTCCAGATTTCTTGCTATTTATGAAGTTGAGGGGTATGCTGAGATATTGTGCACACCCACCAGAGTTTCAAACATACTGGACCTAGTACTTATCAATATGGCAGTGCTGCACTGCCTAAAGTGTTACATCCTCAAAGGACCATAAAGCTGTGTCCTTTAAAATAAAAATCAACTCAGTAACCCCAGAAAA
This sequence comes from Protopterus annectens, assembly GCF_019279795.1. Lineage (NCBI taxonomy): Eukaryota > Metazoa > Chordata > Ceratodontiformes > Protopteridae > Protopterus > Protopterus annectens. Next base: position 342,135,967 of record NC_056735.1, read on the forward strand.
CCGTGCAACAGTTAGAAACTATTTTAATGCAAACTACATCCTATTAAGCAAATTCAGTGCTCCTCCCAACTCCAAGTTCACAGCACCCTATGCAGAATTGTTCACAGAGACCCAGTACAGCCATGTAAATGGCTATATAGAGGCTGCTGTACCTACTAGAAGCAAGCCCAAAACAAACTCTAAAAAAAAAACCACAGTAGTGGAAACCTAACCTTAATAGAGTATATAACAAAAGGAAAAAAGTCAGGCTAAAATCAGGAAGAGCAACTCCTATAATGAAATAAGCTCTCTGAACATACTGAACAGGAAACTAAGTAGACTAAGTGCAACAAGGCCAATTATAAGGTCAAAGCAGCATCATAGGTGAAAGACAATCACAAGGCCTTCTACAGCTATGTCCAAAACCTCAAAGGCAACACACATCAGTGTGCAGAACTGGTGGTCAGTGGTGCCACCTTCAGTGAGCAGGGGAACATAGCAAATGCGGTGGCTAACAACTTCTGCTCAAACAGTACTGCGCCTTTCATATCATTGCTGGAATGGGACTTATAGCTTATACATGTTTAGTTTCTTGCATATTTTCTTTTCGTGCTGTTTTATTTCTAGAGTAAGGGCGTATGTGTAGATTGATATCGGGCTTAGTGACCTACCTTTTGATGAGCACTACACTCGGGCATTACAAGGAGTACAGACGTACTACCAAGAAAATGCATTTGTGATTTATAAAAATCCCTGTATACCAAGACTGTATATTCCCCGTTCTGAATGAGGTATGGGCCTCCTTGAAATTAATTACATGTATATAGATCTGCAATTGTGGCACTGCATACATATCTGCTGACCATACCTCTTAACCAGGAAACATCAAAAATCTCAACAAAGGCCATGAAAATAGGTACAAATCTGTACACTGATTAACATAAAATTTGCATACATAATTATGTAACCCCACCCCACGCCAATGTAATTGTGGGATATCAACTTTCAAACACAAACTGAAGAACAGTCCACCAAAATATGACCCCAGAGACGCAGACCCTGTAGTGAATGGCAACCATTTTCTTTTAAATGTGGAGCAATGATGTTCACTGCAAAGGGAGAAGATGGTGAACCTTAGAATTTTGTTTTTGGTGACTTGCAGTATTTGGGTTTTATGGTAAAACTAGGGCATTTAATGGTAGGCAATATTCTAATCTTAGCAAAAGATTATAGTTTGCTAGGACCTCCAAAAGCATTCTTTATGGCCTACTGATCAGTGGCATAGCTACAGTTTGTGCCACGTAGGGTGCCAGCTCCAGAAAGGAAGCAAAATGTAGACGCTCCAAAAAATAAAAGCACTTTATTCGCCAAAACACAAAAAGTTTTTAAGCATTAATATTTCAGTCAGCCTTTCGTCCTTAAATGACAAGCAGGACTTTATTAGAAAACATACCCCTTCCAAGAACAAGGCATTTTATAGGTTAACATCAATCACATGTCATAGCAGAAATTAATTAATTAGATAACCAGACTCCATGAGTGTAGATCAGTATAGTATTCCACAGTAGAGTCACATCCATATATATATGCAGATATATGTGGTCTGTTAAATTTCTTGTTCTCTGATGTGCCTTACTCTATACATTCTGGTTCTCCACCATGGAACTGTATACCAATTTCAGTAGCTTCAGCTTCAAGCAGTATGCTGCATTTCCTACCAGATGGATAAGGTGTGGTGGTTACTTTAAATGCAGTGTTTGGTCCTGCTGGTTGGCCATAAGGTATGGTTTTAAATTGAGCTATGTAATATTTGTAAACTAATATTGTATTTTTGTCATCTTAAGTACTTCTAGGGAATTTGATACACACACATGTACACTTGTGTAAAACAAAAGCAGCATGACTGACAGCACAACAACTGAATTAGAGTAATATCCCCAGCAATTTACATATGTAGTGGCATCATCTGTGCTGGTTACCATGTTGGCATTTTGTGTACACTTAATATCAGCAATGATGCCTGTCTGTGAAGTGGGATTCACTCATTAAGAACATACCTCCACCTGCTTGTGGTCATGTTATAGCCTATGATATATCACGCTTTTGACAACTTGTTGCAAGATCCAGATTGCTGAAGCCTGAGGAATCCCTGTGGTGTCAGCAGCTTAGTCCAGGATGTCTACTGCTGTGATCATTCTGGTTTGCCGTGAAGATGGCATACCTGCAGTGCAGACCTCTGTCATGGCACATGTAGTATAGCATATGCAGCATGCATGTGATGGTGGTGATAACTGCTTGGTAGTAAGTACCTGCTTGGTAGTAAGTACCAGAAAGAATAGTTGGCACTGGTAATGGGGCATGTCTGGTCTTTGGTGTGCTGTTGCTACATGTGTTTGCTGGTCCTTGGCTACTGCCACAGGTATTTTAATGATCACTTCAGGGCAGTCATTCGGTTATGCTTGTTAAAAAGTCTTTCATATTAGATTGTTGTGCAGCTGTACTATTGCCATCGATGCTCTACCTTGTACATATGTTGTCTTTAAGCTGAACTGGATTTTGAATTATGTGACTGCTGTTTACTCTTTTAGTTGTGTACCTGCTTATTCATAGTCTCTGAATCTCACCTTTTAAATCTCTCCCTTTATATCTTTGATCACTGTACTGAAAATATTTCAGTACTTATGGTAACCTAATGTAATCTTTCAGTGTCATTATACAGTTGCTATCAATTATTTTTTAATTTACAAATCATCCTATTAGTTTTGTATATCTAGAGTTACCAAAGTCATTTTCCAGATTTGCTGAGGTAATTACGTATTTTGTGTCTGAAGCATCCAGGGCGTCATTTGACTTGGACAGTAATGGTGAACATTTTCCTGCTTTACCTGCCACCCAGGATCCAGCTAAACTGGTTAAAGACTTTCAGAGGTTGCCAAGAAATGGGGATGAAGCCCAAAATGACTGTAAACGAGGACATATTCAACCAGATGCTGAACAGTCGAGGGACAACATACAATTTAAGAAATCTAAATGGTACTGATTTGACTTTAAATTCAGATGTAATTAATATTTCAGAGATTGCTTTTAACTCATTGTCAGATTAAAGTACTTAATTATGGACTTAATTTATTCCCACTGTTATACCATGTTTATATGAACTTAAATGTGAAGTGCTCATATTGTGTCATAAATTGCATCTTGCTTATTATTTTCATTTTAATGAATATAATGAGTCTGTACCTTTGGGGGATTTTGATAAACACTTTTGAAGACAGCTTCCATACTTGTAACTCTGATCTGGATGTTAATGTAGTAGAGAAGCTGAAGACTTTAATGCTTAAACTCACTTTAATACTTCAGAAATTCCATACTAAAGTGATTGTATTCCTCCATACAGATGAAGGTATTAAGCATTTTTCTGAGATGCTGAGTCATGCAGTGGAATGTGAATACAATGATTTTATGAGTAAAGACAGGCCATTATATATAATTTAACTGTTCAGGAGTGGCGCGATTTTCAATTGCTAGCTAAAAATAAAAATATTGTCATCAAACCTTCTGATAAAGGGGGAAATTTGTGATTATGAGTGCTCAGCAATATTCTAATATGTGTATATGAAGCATTTGGATGATCGTAATACATACAGTATGATCAATATTAATGAATATAAAAATGCAATTGGTGAGTTTGAAATCCTTTTACACACAAGTGTTTCGACTGGGATATTTTTCAATTTTGGATTTGGAGAAAAAAATGTAACTGCAAGAATAGTGAATTAGCAGATGTTCTTCATCTCACATTGCTGCAGTCCTAACACTTGGGTAGTCCGCTGTCCCAGTCGGCCCGAATACCAAAGTATATTAGTCTGACGCCAGGACGCCAGGGTACAAATGCGCATGACCCGCTTTGCCGCATGGTCCGATGCAGAAGCAGTTTCAGGTTGGCGTTCTGAGATTTTCGGAGTTTCAGACCGAATCCAAGTTGAATATTTTGGTTTTCTTGCCTCAGTATTTTACGGATGTCAGAAAAAGTGAATAACTGTATTTCTTGTGGGAAACAGATACCTCATAGGGATTACCATACCTTGTGTATACCTTGCTTAGGGCCTGAGCACGACGTTGTTGGCTGTCGCTCTTGTGCTAGATTTAACAAACGCACTATAAAGAGAAGATTAGATTGTGCCAGGTTAGTTTTGGGAAGCGGTGTAATTATAAAATGCCATCGGATGCTCCGAAAAGCGCAAGGACAAAACGGCTAAGCCTAGGCTGGAAGAACAAGTCGGTTCTTTAGAGGCTCGGTGGAGCCAGAGGTTCAGCCAGTAATTTCTTTGGAATCCCAGGGAGAGACTTTATTATTGCAAGATGTGACCTCTCAGGAGGTAGGCCAGGCGGAAGGGGCTTCTCAGGTAGCTGTTCTTCCCTCCCTTCCTAAGGTGGTTAGGCCCATCCGTGCTGTTTCCAAGGCTTCTCCCAGGGGCAGGCCAGGTTTGGTTTCAGGTGTTACCCCTAGTTCTTCAGGGTCTGTACCTAAGAAGCATATGCTTAAGATGGCAGAAGATTTGATTACAATGATTAGAGGTTCTATGCCCCCTCCTGATAAGAGACCTAGGGTGGAACCTGAGCTTGGGAGTTTTGAGCAGTGTTCGGATGCTTCTGAGTCTCTGAAGACTTGCAGGAGTATTCCCCTTACTCTGATTCTGATGTGGATGATTCTACTCCTTCTGCTTCTCCTCCTGAGGATTTTTCATTTTCAGAGACTCTTCATTCCATGAGGGAGCATTTTAAATGGGAAGGTCAGGATTTCTCTGATTCCAGGAAAAGGCTTAGGGAATTTTTGTTTCTTCCCCAGCATAGGCCTTTAGCTATACCTCCTGTTCTAGATGTGGTGGAGGATGTTTTTGCAGAGGCTTCTCTGAACCCTGATTCTTTGCCTCCTGCTCCAGTTAAACCGGATAGATATTATAGGGTGCCTGAAGCTCATAAGTATCTTTTTAAGAGTCCTAGGGCAGACCCAGAAACTGTTTCACAGGGGCCTAAAGGTGTTAAGGCTTCTGTTGTTAAAAATCCTGTTCCTCGGATAAAGAGGCAAGGGCTTTGGATAGATGGGGAAAGAAAGTGTACACTTCTTCCACTTTGGCCATGAGAGCTTTGAATTGCCAGTTTCACATGTTGAAATACCAGAATTATCTCCTTTCACAATTAAAGTCTAAGGTGGATGCTTTGAAGGTATTGAGTGTAAAGAATTGCAGGATTTAGTTCATGTTTCTGAACAGGTGGGTAAGCATTCTTTGCAATGTGGTTTTGATGGAGGGTGGCTGCCACTGGTTCGCCTGGCTGAGGGATCAGAATTTAGCTGAGCATGTGAAGACAAGGATTTTAGATGCTCCTTTACAATCTGATGTGTTGTTTGGTTCGCCTGTGGAAGCAGTTCTAAAGAAAATGGAAGACAAGGCTAAGTCTATGCAGACTGTTAAAGATTTTGCAGGTTCAGCCTCGTTTAGTAGAAATTGGCCTACCAAGGGGTGGACATATCCTGCTTATGATTCCCAGTCTGGCAGAGCTCAAGGTTCTTTAGGCCTAGAACAGGAGTTCACCTGCTCAGTCTTTTGGTGAGGGCAGGGGTCAGTCCTTTGTAAACAGACCCAATGACCTGCCTTTTCAGCTGCCAGAATCCTCTCGCCTGGCAGCACCTTTGGGAGGAAGGTTGGCACTTTTCAAAGAAAACTGGAATTTAATTACCCAAGACAAATGGGTATTGGATATCATTCACCACGGTTACAGGTTTTATTTCCATACCTTGCCTCCTTTCAAAGGCATGCCAGACATTCCTCCTCAACAAAGGAAAGAGGCTCACAGGCAAATTTCTCTGTTGCTCCAAATAGGGGCCATTCAGCCGGTTCCTGTGCCAGAAAGGGGCCTAGGATTTTATTCTCGCCTGTTCCTAGTACCAAAAGGGGAACACGTGGAGACCAATTTTGGATCTGTCTATCCTCAACACTTATCTGGACATTCCCAAGTTCAAAATGTTTAGCTTTTACCTCTGCTGGGCAAAGATCACTGGATGGTAACTTTGGATCTCAAGGAAGCTTACCTTCATGTTCCTATCAGACTAATTTGCAGAATTCTCATTATCAGTTCTCTGCATTGCCCTTTGGCTTATCTAAGAGTGTTCACAAAGGTTCTGGCTCCAGTGATAGCTTTCTTCAGGCTAAAAGGAATACAAATCTATCCTTATTTGGACGATTGCCTGCTTCTGGCTCAAGAAAGGGACGTGCTTCTTCAGCATTTGGAATATGTGATAGCAGTGCTAAGATGCCTAGGGTATTCTGTGAATAAAGTCCAGTCTAGTACCCTCTCAAGACATGTGCTTTCTGGGTGTGAGACTGAATACAGCAACCCAGATGGCCTTTTAACCCGGACAAACAAAAGAATCTTTCTCTTTACTTCCATCATCTATCTCATCAGTCCGGGCTGACTGCAAGGACAGTCCTTCAAGCCTTAGGGTTCATGGCATCTTGTATTCTGGTACTTCCCAATGCCAAACTGCATATGAGAAAGCTACAATGGTATCTCAAAATGTATGGACACAGCACTGCCAGGATTTGGACACTGTCATTCAAATAATACCTTGCATTCAAAAGGAATTTTTGTGGTGGGCTCAGGAATGTCACCTAAACAAGGGACTCTCTGTGACCCGCCTAGAGGCGAGTCAGATTCTAACGACAGTCAGACACAGCTTGGGGAGCTCATCTGAATGGAAAGTGGATACAAGACAAGTGGCCTGCCAGACTGCAGCATCTACATATCAACATGAAGGAGATGTTAGCAGTCCAGTTTGCATTACTGGCTTTCAAGGATTTCTTCTTCCAGGGCAGGTGTTGATTCTAACAGACAACACTACTGTCATGTGGTACATCAACAAACAAGGGGAACACATTCTTATCCTCTATGCAGGCAAGCAATGATTTTGTGGAGACTGCGTTAAGCTTGCAACTGAATCCAAGGTTTCTGCCAGGAGCACAGAACTCCTTAGCAGATGTGTTAAGCAGGCAAATCATGGATCCCCACGAGTGGAAACTGGATCTTCATGTATTTCAGACATTGACAGTGTCCTGGGGAACTCCAGACATAGATCTGTTCGCTTCTCCACTAAACCACCACCTGCCAAAGTTGGTTTCATCACACAGCCTGGAAAGTGGATGCTCTTTCTTTCAGTTGGAAAAATCTTCATGTGTATGCCTTTCCACCTCTGCCTCTCCTCCCAAAGGTACTCCTAAAGGTCAGACAAGACAAGCCAAGGATGATTTTAATAGCTCCAGATTACAGCACTGGTACCCATTGCTGAGGAGTCTGACCTTGATTCCACACCTATTGTCTCAGAAGGACGGGCATCTACTCAATGTCAAGCTTCACTCTCTTCATCTAACAGCCTGGCATATTCTGTTTTGAACCATAGCAGGTCTCAGCTTCCTCAACAAGTTTTGAATGTGATTATGGAAGCCAGAAGACCTAGTACAAGGAAAGTGTATGCAGGAAAATGGAAGAGATTTTTATTTTGGTGTACAGCAAAGGATTTGGATGTTTCTGAGCCAAACTTGAGTGTGGCTCTTCAATATCTTACTGAGTTATTGGACAAAGGTTTGTCTTTCTCTTCCATTAAGATTCATGCTGCAGCAATTTCAGCTCACTATGATTGTGACCCACCATTGTTTCCTCATCCTTTGTTCAAGCAATTTCTTAGAGGGCAAAGAATATAAGACCCGAGCTCCTACTCCTGCTTGGGACCTCAATTTTGTGTTGGAGAAACTCACTCTACAACCTTTTGAGCCTGCAGCTACTGCTGAATTGAAATATTTGTCATGGAAGACTGTTTTTGTTGGCCATTACCTCTGCAAGAAGGGTGTCTGAATTGCAGGCCCTTATGGCGGTTGAGCCTTTCCTGATTTTTCATAAGGATAGGATATCTTAATCCTTCCTTTATGCCTAAAGGGGTTTCTAGTGAGGCTTTAAACCAAACTATTCATTTGCCTACTTTTTATGCAGATCCCCAAAAAAAAGATTTTTATTTAAGCAGGACTAAGGATTTTAGGCAGTCTCAGCAGTTGTTTGTTTCTTTTGCTTTGAGTTCTCAGGGCAAGCCTGTGTCAAAACAAACTATTTCTAAGTGGATTGGGTTTTGCATTGCATTTTGTTATTCCCATCATGGCAAGGAGATTCCAGCTGGGATTAGGCCTCATTCCACTAGGGCTACTGCCACTTCAACAGCATTTCTAAGGGGGGTGGCAACTAAGGATATTTTGGAGGCAGCTACTTGGAGTTCAGTGCATACTTTCTCTAAGCATTACCACCTTCCTCTCTACTCTAAGTCTAGGGCTGGTTTTGCCACGGCTGTTTTGCAGGGCATGTTGTCAGCTCCAGCTTCTTTGTGATTTGCCAGCCTCCCTTACCTCTGCTTTGGGATTCTACGGACTGCAGCAATGTGAGATGAAGAACATAGTACAGTTTTGTACCTACCATAAATGTAGATGTTCAAGATCCACATTCTGTGTTTAGGGGTGGTTGTGTGGGTGTACTTTTGTAATTTGTATATATTGTACATATGTTTGGTATAGGAGTGTTTGGTGTTTTTTGGTTTTGGCCTTATCTTTTTAGGGTCTTCTGACATCTGGGGCAAGACTGGGACAGCGGACTACCCAAGTGTTAGGACTGCAGCAATGTGGATCTTCGAACATCTACATTTATGGTAGGTACAAAACTGTACTTTTTTTATTGTTTACCCCAAATCCATAAAGATGCTTCTAACCCCCAGGCAGACCTACAGTTTCTGCCAGGAAGTATTTTCTGACGAATATAGGCTTGTTATTACATAAATTTTTACTACCTTATGTGGTTAAATTACTGTCTTAACAGTATGGCTGTTATGGATAAGTTGACTGAGTTTGAATGGTCAAAAGATGTATATTTTATTACAGTTGCTGTATGCAGTTTATACACTAATATTAAACACAAATTTGGACTTGAGGCAGTAAAATATTTTATTGGAGATACAGCCATGAGCAATTATATTTAAGAGCTGCTAGATTTTTGTTTAAAAAAACAACGTTTAATAATTCTGTTTTTCATTAACTTCAAGGTACGGGCATGGGGGCATCCTTTGTCCCCATGTATGCCAACTTGATGGGTTTATATGAAATAGAACATTTGTATCATGGTGAGTTTTTTTTTTTTTTAGAAGTTTGTAATTAAGTATTATAGATTCATTGACAGTCTCATATTTTATATGTAAAGGTGGCTTAACTGAAGTAAAGTTTTTTTGAATGACTACACAATAATAAATTTGTTTTTTCCTTTAATGGTTTGCAGGTAGGTGGAAATTAACATTTTTAGACATCATTTTATCCATTAATGATAAGTTACATCCATTTATAGGAAATTTGAAGATGGTAAATATTTCTTTGGCACTAGCTGCCATCCACCATATACTATTTCTTCTCTCCCTTACAGTGAGGGTCTCAGATTGAGGAGATTGTGTAACAACGGTAGGGATTTTATTACAGAAATAAATAGGATGTGTTTGATGTTTTCATCTGGAGGATATGATAAAGATAAAATACAAGTATCTGTGAATAAAATTATTAATGGTGTACATGTACATTCTTGCAGGCACAATGAGTATTTTATGAAAGGTAATGATTATATTGTTAATTTTGATAATATAAAGGATGACAAAAATGTATTTTGTTTCTACCTATGGAGTATTTAACTCTATTTTGATAAAACTGGTGAAATATTGGAAATATTTGTTTAAATATAAAGATATGGCCCATATTCTTTCTCCATTATTGAGTATAGCACAGAAAAAAGGTAGAAATGTGAGCGATACCTTATTATCCATAATTATTTTTGTGTTGCCTGTTTCAAATTCTGTTTTTCTTAGTATTATATCTACAGGTACCTACCCTTGTGGCCACTTTCAATATATGTAGCTATATTACTAGACCTTTTGCACGTATTAATGGTCATACTTTTTGTCTATCTGAATTGTTTAACTGTGACACAGAAGGGATAATTTATGCTTTGCAGTGTTCCTGTGTTCTTACTTATATAGGAGAAAGCAAAAGGAAATTTAAATATAGACTGCAGGAACATGTTAGAAATATTGGGATATTGGGAATAAAAAAGTGGACAGTCCTGTAGTGAAGCATTTTATGGAATTTCTTCATTCAGACCCACAACATTTGAAAGCTACTGTATTAGAAATGATTCCTAAGGGTTTTTGTTCAGATATTGTATATAAAAGAAGATTGTTGTATAAGGAGTGTGTTTTATTTTAAAATATAATACTATGTCTCCTTTGGGGCTCAGTTTAGAGTGCAACTGGAAGCTGCTGATCTGATTTGATTTAATTGTTTTAATTGGTTAATTGATTTATATTAGTGGGTATTTAAGTAAGGGAGTTGTTTTTGTGTTTTATGTACTCCTTGAAGGCTTGGCTGAAGTGCTAGAGAACTATTAAATCTATTTTTGTGGATATTGGCTGTCGTTTTTATTATATTTGTGCTTTTTTTTTTTTTGGTGTGGTTTCTATATTTTCCAGATTACTGCTCATTCCTTATTGGACATTATCTTCCCTGCATTGCTAAGGAGAAGGTCCAAATGGAGAGATAAAAAGTCAGCAAGCAAAGGAGAGTAGTAGTGCTGAAACTGAATTCATCCTCAAGTCTTGGTGAGTACCTTCACAAGGTGGACCCTGTTTTCTACAAAATCTCACCAAGGCGACACTGATATGTAGACTGCATTTATATAGCATATAATGGATAGACGTAGATAAAAATTTTAAACAGATAGCTGGGTACACAAGACCCAGGATAAAAAAGTGCCCAACCCTGGTAGGTTCACTGGTGCCAGGACTGGAAAAAATGACAGTGTAGAATCCTCAAAATTCGGAAACATTCCTACAATGAGGCCAGACCAGGCCCAGGGGGAGGATGCCCCCCCTCCCCCAGTGTTGAAGAAGGAAGTAGCCGTCCACAAACATTACAAAAACTGATTGGCCAAAGAAGAGCCATAAAGACGATAAAGTGGACTATTGAGGATAAGAAAGAAATTATGCATTGCTATTATGCAAAAAGCCCAGAGTTTCCAAAAAAGATACACAAAACGATTAAGAGAGAAATTCGAGGAAAGAAAAATACTTCCACAAGAAAAACTGTTAGAACCTTCAAATGAAAATTTGTTTTCATTAATACAACAGATTTGTGAAAAATAGTATATAGATCAAGAAACTGATCTGTTTGGAAAAAGAAGCATCTGAGAAAGTGCAAAAATATAAACAACAAAACCAAGATATATTTGAAAAGTTTAAAAAAGGAAATATTGACATGGGAAAGAAAGAGAGATTTGATGTGGTGCAATATTTATACAAAGGAGAAAGCCAAATTAATCAATATAAAGAAGGCAGCCCCAAAGATATTTGAAGAGAAATACAGGCAAAAGGCATCTACATAAGGAAAATTTCAGAATAACAAAAGTAATATCACAAAGATGGAATGTAGAAAAACAGAAGTTGAAGAGTGCCTGCAAAGTGAAGGATTTGGTGTAGAAACAAAGGAGAAAGCCAAATTAATCAATATAAAGAAGGCAGCCCCAGAGATATTCGAAGTGAAATACAGGCAAAGGCATCTACATAAGGAAAATTTCAGAATAACAAAAGTAATATCACAAAGATGGAATGTAGAAAAACAGAAGTTGAAGAGTGCCTGCAAAGTGAAGGATTTGGTGTAGAAGGTCTAACACAGATTACATCACAGCACGATGGAGTGAGTCCCCATAGTAAGGAGATGCAGGAAGATCAAGAATCATCTGAAGAAGAAATATGGACATGGGAAAGATATTTAATATGGTGTAGTATTTATGCAAAGGGGAAAGATATTTAATATGGTGTAGTATTTATGCAAAGGGGAAAGATATTTAATATGGTGTAGTATTTATGCAAAGGAGAAAGCAAAACTAATCAATACAAAAAGAACAGCACCAAAGATATTTGAAGAGAAATACAGGCAAAGGAATCCAGACATGGCAAACTTTACAATACAAAAAGTAAGAAGACAGAGGAAAAGTAGAAAAGGAGATTAGTAATGGAGAAGTTAAAGAAACAGAAATTGAGGTTATGGAGTACCTACAAAGTGAAGGATTCAGTGTAGAAAATCTAATTCAGAAAGCACCACAACAGGATGGAACAATGGATATCCAGATTAAGGGGAAACCAGTGGAACAGGAAGCAATTAGTCAGGCACCATATAAAGGTAATTTGGAGCCTTCCACAGGAAACCAGTATAAATGTTCACTTGAAGCTAGACAACAAGGGAAGGAACAGGAAACTGTGATGCAGTCAATGTTGAGGAGTGATAGGCCAGTGAGTTCTCATATGACAGAGGAATGCATGGCACAGGATGAAATTGAAGAGAATGTGCCACAGGAAGATGCTATAGAATCTTCTATAGAATGCCCACAGGAAATGGAAAACAAGGGATGTGCCCCAAGTTTGGAAGAAAATGAGATAAGAGAAGAGTTGCTTGATTTGATAGACAGACAGACAGATATATCAAGATCAGTGGCTGAAAGAAATAGTCTGGAGAAGGTTAATAAACCCCAAAAAACAAACACAGTAATTAGGACTGTTCATAGAGATCCATGAGATATAGCAGAAGTAAACAGGATATATTACTGTGCAGCTAAATTAATTACTGAGAAAGTTCTACCACAGAAACACAGGGTAGTGAGGAAAAGGAAGGGGAAAAGTTGAATACCATCATGGAACTATCAAATGGAGAAAACTATAAAGCAGTTAAGACAAGAAGTGTCACTGTTAGAAAACTATAGAAGAGAGGACAGATCAGCAAAAATACTAAGAAAGATAGACGTGATAAAAGCAATGTGCAGTATTAAAACAGACCAGGATCTATCATGCACTATCGCAAATAAACTACAAAGTTAAGCACAGGCAGAAAACCTTAGAAGATACAAAGATAAATATAAAGGAAAAGTACAAAATAAGCAATTTATTGATGACCCAAAAAAGTATGGCATGGATTGACTACAAGAAAGCATTTGATATTATCCCACATTCATGGATAAAAGAGTGCTTAAAAATGTATAAGATATACCTTACACTGAACAACTACATTATGGTGACCATGAAACACTGGCAGACCACTTTGCAATTTAAGCCATGATAAAAGACAAATTATAATTCCAGAGATAAAAATCCAAAGGGGGATATTCCAGTGCGACTCTGTCACTGCTGCTATACTGCCTTGCCCTTAACCCATTAAACTGTCTACTTAACAGCTTAGGCTATGGCTATAATTTGGCTCCTAGAAAACAATGGAAAACAACAAAGTGTAAAAACTCCTACCTCCTCTTTGTCGATGATTTGAAATTGTATAGCTCGTCAGATGAGGAACTGAAAGAACATCTGCAAGTTGTCAAAACTTTTTCAGATGATAGAATGTCATTTGGTCTTGATAAATGTGCAAAAGCAACCTTTTAAGAAGGAAAACAACAGCACTAGGAAAATATCACTTTGGGACAAGAATGTGATATAAACGAACTTGAGCAAGTGGGAGTGTATACATATTTGGGAATTGATGAAGGTTCAGCAGTAAAACATAAACAAATGTGAATAAAACTTAGTAAGGAGTACTTTAGAAGACTTACATTATCCTGAAAACAATGTTGACATCTAGGAACAAAATCCAAGCTATAAACCCTTCCAGTCCTAACTTACAGTTTTGGTGTGATTGACTGGCCGCAAAACATGTTGAATAGATTAGATAGGAAAAACAAGAAGTGTGATTAATGCTCACCAAATGATTTTTAAATCAGTACATACCAAGATTATATATTCCCTGTTTCGAAGGAGGGATGGGCCTCCTTGAAATTGATTACATGTATAGTTCTGCAGTTGTGGGACTCCACACATCTGCTGACCTCACGAGACCCAAATGTAGTGAAAGTTTTGAAACACGAGGAGAATAAATCTCAGATACTTCCCCACTTAATCTAGCAGAAGCATATCTGTGTCAAGCAGGAATGGAAATCAAACCACAAGTGGATAAAAACCAGGCAGCAACTGAATGTGCCAAAAAACAAAAGAAAGAATATAAGGTGAAGGGCTAGATGAGAAGGCAAGAAATGTGGAAAATGCATAATTATATTTCCAAGTATAGAAGACTTCTGGAAGGAACCCCATGTTGATCAGGAATGAATGCAGGAATGGTTAAAGAGAGGCAAATTCAAACCGAGAGTTGAAAAGTTAATATTGGCGGCACAAGATAGTGGGCTATGTACACATTGGTGTACAAAGTCCATTGATCATGTGGTAGAAACAGACAAATGTAGGTATTGGAAATAGTTGCACACAGCTCGTTGCTGGTTGTGACATACTAATGGCAGAAGGACTGTATACTGAGACTGTTGTACTGAGGATTGTGCAAACATGGTATTGAAGTGGCTGAAAAACACTGGAAACAAGAGCCACAAAGCATCATAGAAAATGATGGTCTACATCACATGGGATCATCCATTACTAACAGTTCAAAAGATAGTTGCTAGAAAACCAGATGTAGTGGTCCAAGAAAAGGGACAAAAGTAGCACTGATCATTGAAATGTCCACACCCAGCGACTACAGTGTCCTGCGTACAGAGAGACACAAAGTCATAAAATATCAGGATTTGCAGGAAGAAACAAGAGCAATGTGGAAGAACGATACCCAGATAGTTCCAATAGTAGTAGGAGCAAAGAGTCTACAATCATATTTAGATATGTTACCAATACGTCTAACTCCATACGAATTGCAGAAGGAGTCGTTACTGGGCACAGTGCGGGTGCTGCAAAGAGCACTACTGGCTGACATCAGAGAGTGAAACAGTACTAATTTCATGAACTTTAATTGTACTTTGACTTTGGAATGGGGTCCATTCCCGTCAAGGTGTATTATAAACCCAAATGATTTGGAGAAATTAAAAAAAAAAGTACTGTTTTCTATGGGGGTTAGGAGGTACTGTCACCATTCTCATTTCCCTACCTTATTTTCTTCTGCATTGATTATCATGTCTGTAGTTTGACACAGTGCATTTGTGTTAAGTGCCATATCCTCCCAAGTATCTAAGCATCTCATTTGTATAACTGCATTTCATCCCAGTTATCCTTGTATCATAGGAGGTTACAAGACTTACAGCCCCAGAACCCTTACTAGCCCAGCCAAGTTCATCCCATGTTCTCAAGGGTGTCTGGTTCAAGCAGACACTAAAATCAGCACCTATTGCCCCTGTCCAAAGAAGGACATAGGTGGAACCCCCGGGGTGAATTTCCGGTTACCCATCCAGTTGTCCAAATTGCGCTTAAATAGGGCCAACAAGGGGCATTGTTTAACATGAATAGTAAGCTTGTTCTAAAGGTGAGGCAACTTCTGTGAGACAAATCTGTGTCTCCTGTAATATGTTCATCGTGTTTCACTGTTGCAGTCATGATTGTAGGGTTCTCCCCTGCCGGCAGGCAGCCCTCGGTCAGCCAGAATCCCAAAGTCTGGGTCCGGCGTCGGCTGTTCAGCCATGCTCCCTGACGTCAGAGCGCCAGGAGTACAAAGCTGACAGCCAGCGCCATCTTCTCCAGTCTTTCTTGCCGTGCGGTGGTAGCAGTTCGCATTTGCCGGTCGGCGGACTCCTGACAAATTTTACTGATATACTTCCGTCCGAAGACTTTCTTCTCCACTCAAAGCTAAGTACCCCGTTGGGGAAACTTTTTTCTTGCTCCACTCCGATGTCAGATGGCATTTCTGACATCCGAAAAACAATTACAGCTGGCTTCAACTTTCAAAACCTTGGCAACTTTAACTCAGCTATCTGCAAGGAAATTCCTGCAGGCTTTGGGTTACATGGCCTCCTGCATCCTTCTCGTACCATATGCAAGACTACACATGAGGAAAATACAGCGGTACCTAAAAAGTGTATGGTCTCAGCATTGCCACAGTTTAGACATACTGATCTCCGTCCTTCCTTGCCTTCAAAAGGAATTTCTTTGGTGGTCCAGGGCATGTGCTCTAAACAAAGGGAAACCCTTCCGTCTGCCTCCTGCCACTCAGATTCTAACCACGGACGCCTCGGATTATGCTTGGGGAGCCCATTTTCAGGGTAACTGTCTGCAGGGCCTTTGGACAAAGGATCAGAAGCACCTGCATATCAATTTAAAGAAAAAGCTCTATTGGCCTTCAGGAATCTTTTACAACCAGGACAACTGCTAATATGGACAGACAACACCACTGTTATGTGGTACATAAACAAGCAAGGGGGATCTCATTCCTACCCCCTTTGCAGACTAGCCATGGATCTATGGAACACAGCTCTAGCTTGCAATCTGGATCTTCAAGCTCAGTTTCTACCAGGGAAACAAAACTTCCTGGCAGATAGTCTGAGCAGAAACCCGAGTGGATGCTGGACACCAAAATATTCAGGATGATAACAGCAGTCTGGGGATGTCCTCACATAGACCTCTTTGCATCCCATCTCAATCATCAACTACAGAATTTTTGCACCAGGACTTTCCACAGAGAAGCTTGGAAAGTGGGATGCCCTGTCATTCAGTTGGAGGAACCTCTTGGGATATGCCTTTCCACCTCTTCCTCTTCTTCCACGGGTCTTATTGAAGATAATACAGGACAAGCCCAAGATGATAATCTTGCTGGCTCCAAACTGGCCTCGGCAGTTTTGGTATCCTACTCTAAAAAACCTATGTCTGGAGCCTCCTTGGGTTTTACCTCAGTCTCCGAACCTTCTGTCCCAACATCAGGGTCAGGTTCTACACTCTCATGTCAGAACTCTCAGCCTGGCGGCTTGGTTAATCCAGGGCCTTTGATTTCTTCTTTCCTACCCAAGCAGGTTATGGATGTCATTTTAGAAGCCAGACGTCCTAGCACTAGAAAATCTTATGCAGGAAAATGGAAAAGATTTTGTTCCTGGATGCAGGCTCAGTATTCTGATCCTCTTCTTCCTAACATTACCTTAATTTTACTTTACTTGATGGATCTCTTACATAAGGGTCTCTCTTTCTCTTCCATTAAGATACATACCTCTACTATTTCTGCTCATTATAATACAGACCCTCCCATCTTTTCCCACCAGCTCATGAGACAGTTTCTCAGAGGAGCTAAGAACTTAAGACCTCCTAGATCTCCTCCCATTCCTGCTTGGGATCTCAACTATGTTCTGGAAAAACTAACCTTGCCTCCTTTTGAGCCTGCTGCCTCTTCTGACATCAAGTTTTTATCTTGGAAAACAGCAGTCTTGTTAGCCCTAACCTCTACCAGGAGAGTTTCAGAGTTACAAGCTCTTATGGCTGTGGAACCTTATATTATTTTTCATCAAGACAGGGTATCTTTGAGGACTAATCCTACCTTCATGCCTAAGGTGGTTTCCAAAGTGGCTTTAAATCAAACTATCCACTTGCCAACCTTTTTCCCCACTCCTCAAAATAAAGGGGAAAGGATCTTACATTCCTTGGATATACACAGACAGCTACATTTTTACCTGGGCAGAACCAAGGACATCAGAAAATCAGAACAATTGTTTGTTTCTTATGCTTCAAGTTCCCAAGGTAAAGCCATTTCAAAACAGACCATTTCTAAATGGATTGCTCATGGAATCAGATTTTGTTATTCACACCATGGAAAGCAAATCCCAGGGAGTGTACAGACTCATTCCACCAGAGCTGCTGCCACTTCTGCAGCCTTCCTCAGGGGAGTTCCTACCAAAGACATTTTGGAAGCTGCAACTTGGAGTTCAGTGCATACTTTTTAAGCACTACAATCTACCTCTCTACTCTAAGTCTAGGGAAGGCTTTGCCTCTGCAGTCTTGCAGGGCCTTTTAGCCGCCCCTTCTTCTTTATGACCACCTCCCTTTCTTTCAGCTTTGGGATTCTACCCTACAGTCATGACTGCAACAGTGAAACACGATGAACATAGTACAGTTGTGTACACCTACCATAAATGTAGATGTTCGAGTGTCTTCACTGTTGCAGTCTGGGTTTTCCTCCCTCCTGTCCCCTCTTATTTTTACTTTTCACCATTCTTCTGAGGTGTATTTGCAAAGGTTTTGGGACCTTTTTTCATTTTGGGACTCCTGACATCTGGGGCAAGAAAAACTGGAGAAGATGGCGCCGGCTGTCAGCTTTGTACTCCTGGTGCTCTGACGTCAGGGAGCATGGCTGAACAGCCGACGCCGGACCCAGACTTTGGGATTCTGGCCGACCGAGGGCTGCCTGCCGGCAGGGGAGAACCCTACAGTCATGACTGCAACAGTGAAGACACTCGAACATATACATTTATGGTAGGTGTACACAACTGTACTTTCTGTTGAGGTTAAGGTCCTTTGAATGAATGACCTGTGTGCCATTTGACGTGCGAGTGCAGCATTTTCATTGAAGCTTGGTCAGAGATTGCTCTATGTGAAGTCACAGGTTGCCTCTGAGCAGTCTATATGACACAGAGTAAAGTGACAATGATTTCAGTCTGTCCACATGAGACAGATCTTGAAGACCCTGAATTTTCTTTTTAAGGAACCTTTGTGGTCTCTTCAGTTGCTGCAGGTATTTGGAAAGGAACGTACCAAAGGGAGTGTTGTACTCTATTATTGGCATGATGAAGGAAGAGTATGGAGTCATAACCTCTTTTTATCTGGAGGCAATGCCCTTACTTACGAGATGAGTAGTGTAAAATGCCATTCCCAGCATTGTGGGGACATGGTGATCAAAGTTAAGATTGCTTCGACCTGTGTTCCCAGATCTCTCACCACTGACTGTGTGCTTAGGGCATTGCTGTTGATGTGGTAGTTTGCATGAACATCACCTTTGCTGAAGGGGATGCTAATGCATTTTTTTGCATTAAATTTTAGACCATGACTTTGGCACCAGTCATTAGTCTGCATAAGACTTTATTGCAGGATGTTGACATTGATAGGGTTTCAATGATCACTCCCAGTTTGTAGTCATTAGCAAACTTTGTCAGCCACTATTCTTTAGTTTTAGTCTGTACTTCAGAGAAGTAGATTCCGAGCAGTTGGGGTCCCAGAACAGATCCCTGTGGAACACCACTGGTTACGGGTCTGCTGGAGGAGGTGTTTTGACAGTATGAGTTCTATCAGTGAGACAGTTTGCAACCCACCTGACAGTATATGCATTGATACCCAGTTGGGTGAGTTTATCAATTAATACCTGAGTGAGGGATTGTGTCAAAGGCCTTGGCTAAGTTTAGATAGGCTGTATATACCGATTTGCCCCCTTCTAGGGCTTTGGTGACTGTCTTAAAGAAGTCCACAAAGTTTAACAGGCATGATCTCCTTTTGACAAAGCCAAACTTGGTGGGGTCGAGCACTGGGAGATTTTCTATATTTTTGTTAATAAGGTCCATGATGATTCGTTCCATGGCCTTTCAGATAAGGTTGGTCAGGCTAATGGGTCTATAGTTCCTGGGGTCTGTGGATGCACACCCCTTTGTGCAAAGGAATGATGACAGCAGTTTTCCATTCCACTGGACAAGTGAGTTAGTACAGGTGTATTTATCTTTAATGAATAGTGATGCACCAGCTCCTTTATTTCTCACGCCTTCAGTTTGTGGTCTGAACGTGTAGAAGGAAATGTAACCTGGTTATAGCTGGGGTGTTCTCCACAGCCTTAAACCAGGTTTCAGTGCTCAAATGTCAGCATCTTTCAACGTGAGGACTGCTTCCAGTGACTGCAGTTTCTGGTTTAGACTCCTAGCATTTAGCAGCATAACCTTGAGGTTATTTAAGAGGGTATTTTTACATTGGAAATGTTCTTGTGGGATTGCTAAAAAAGCACTGTGGGGGTGTCATGCTTTAGCCAGTAACTGAAATCCCAGGAGTGACAGAGTCATCAGCCATGTCATCCCAGGCTGACAGATACTGGATCCCTTTTGTGTGACACTAGAAACTAAGCCAGTTGTTGAAGTCCATCATTTTTTGTTGTATTGAGGTATCATCCTAGACAAAGATAAAATGCTGCTTAAGGCTAGGGACATACCTGCCTGAGACACACAATCATTGATCTCAGTCATATCTGTGTTTATATAGTACAGTGAGGTATGTCTCTGGTTATTCACACCAACATAGAATATGATGGAGTTATAACAGTGCCTGTTGTTGAGAGACTTGAGGGCGTGTGTGATGTGGTGGATCCTGGCCCCTGACAGACAGCTGTCCGTGACGTTTTCCTTATCCAGCCTTTAGAGAGGGACATCTTTGTGTCTCTCAATTGTCAGCTATGACTAAGATGTTTGTTTTTGTGTTATGCTTTAGGGGCCTTACTGGTGAGACACTGGTATATGATATATTATGTGTGCTATGTCCTGCACAGGATGTATTATGTAAATCGTGCTTATGTTTGCGTTTGGGAGGTCTCTGATGTTTAGGTAAGCTTCTGGTAAGGACCTCCGCATATGTAGGTTTATGTGTTGTTGGTTTGGTAGGTGCAGGAGATGAGGTGTGCATGCTGACAACCTTCTTAGTATCAGATGAACTAACTGGTGAATGAGAGAGCCTGGATTCTAGGTTCTTGATATAGCTGCATCTCTCACATAATGAATTTCTGTGTACTAGAAAAAGTGGGTTGTCAGTGTACATGAGGCAATGGCTACATTGCCTCAGAATGTCCATGTTAACCAGGCTGGCTGGAGAAACTGTGGGAAATTGTCTGTCCATAATGTTAGGTAAGTTGACATGATCAGAAAACAGGGAGAAGACCGGAAGGACCAGGTAGAGTAGAGGACATTAGAAGTTGACAGAAAATACAAAGGGCTAGTGGGTAGGATCTGTGTTGGTTCCACAGGATGTTCGCTGAATATATCACCTGTCAGTGAGGGACAGTCGCAAGAACTCACTGATAGAGCACCAGCAGAGTACTAAGGGGAAAATGTGCAGGCAGAAGTGTTTGCACCTATAATTACCAACAGTGCCCACCACTGCTTGGCAGAGCGCAATAAGCAAGCAAGCACAAACCCGCGCAAATGCAGTGCTTGTGTAGCAAGCAAGAGCAAACTGATTTAAACAAATTAACCAGTAAAAAAGTTCAAAACTCAGCCCTTTTCCAGCAACCTTCAATCAGATAAAAGTTTTAACTGCACACGCCACTAGGATGCAGGGGAACCCTGTCCAACAAAAGATGGCCTGGTTTAGTGCTCAAGTTATACAAGCAACTAGACTAATCAGGTCTGAATCTAGTCTATGCTGCAGCAAAGTGCAACAGTTTCAGGAAAAAGTTCAAATAAGCAGTGATATGGTAAAAATACAGTTCAGAAGTGCAATGTACAGTGACAAATTCTACTTACATTTTGCAGAGATCAGCAGATGGTTTGGATTGATCAGATAAATACAGCAGAGCAGTAGTTGGTCACCAAACTCTGTGGAGCTTTGCTAAAACAAGCGCACATGCGGCGCTTATGTAGAAAACAAGAGCAAACTGATTTAAAGAAATTAAACCAATATAAAAGCTGAAAACTAAGCCCTGTTCCAGCAACCTTCAGTCAGATGAGTTCTAACTGCACACTATTGCCACTAGAGTGCAGGGGAGACCTCTTCAACAAAAGATGGCCTGGTTTAGTGCTCAAATTATACAAACAGAAGTAGATTCAGCAGGTCTGAATCTAGTCTATTCTACAGCAAACAAAGTTCAACAATTTCAGAAAAAAAAGTTCAAATGCGCAGGCACAATAAGCCTTCAATGCGCAACTCCCAGCGCAGAAGGGCAGAGGCTACCTTTTACTCCCACAAGAGTGTAGACCACAAGCCTTCTTTATGTAAAATTAACTGGCCTGAAGACCAAGCGCTTAAACCAGAATGAAGACACTTTTAGAATAGCAGATATACTAAGCCTTCAACCAGCAATTCCCACCTTAGAAGGATGTAAGCTACCTGTCTTGCCACAGGAGTGTAGACTACAAACCTTCCTAATGTAAAACAACTGGCCTGAAGCCCAAGTGCTTAAATCAAAACTAAGAGGCTTAGATTAACAGTTACAATTTAATCAGGCTACAGTAATAAATGCAACAGAATAAATGCAGTTGAACACTTAAGAACAAGCAGCAAAATCAAAATAAAGTAATAAGGTAGGAAAAAACACAAACACAGTAAAAGCAGCTGAATAAAATTCACATTTTTGTTAAGTGGGAAGGGAGGAAACAGAAGATAATTAAAGGTTAAGAAACTATATTTCTCATGTAAACCATGGTTTTTACATCCATCCACAACCCCATTTCCCATTTTTACACATGAGGTCAGGGTGTCACTTCATATTCTCTTATACTTTACTTCATTGAATATATTGTCTGATCCACTGGTGCAGTGGCAAGGCAGCAGACT